>NW_016814053.1:4133397-4138207 GCF_001698545.2 Rhinopithecus bieti | reverse complement strand
CCAAAATGCTGGGATTACAAGCTTGAGCCACCGCGCCTGGCCAATTTAGAGATGATTTAAAGTATACAGGGAGATGTGTGTAGGTTATAGCAAATTCTCTGCCATTTTATATGGGACTTGAGCATCCATGGGTTTTGGTATCCAAGAATCAATCCTGGATATTAATCCCCTGAGGATACTGAGAGATGATTGTATTTAGAAAAGGAAAGTAACAACTGATTTTTATATTTATTAATTAATTATTATTATTATTATTTTGAGATGGAGTCTCACTCTGTCACTCAGGCTGGAGTGCAATGGCGCAATATCGGCTCACTGCAACCTCTGTCCCCCCAGGTTCAAGCAATTCTCCCGCCTCAGCCTCCTGAATAGCTGGGATCACAGGCACCTGCCACCACGCCTGGCTAATTTTTTGTATTTTAGTAGAGACAGGGTTTTACCATGTTGGTCAGGCTGGTCTCGAACTCCTGACCTTGTGATCCGCCCGCCTCGGCCTCCCGAAATGTTGGGATTACAGGTGTGAGCCACTGCGCCCGGCCCAAGTGATTTTTATTGATTGAGAATATGAGCAATTTATATTTATTTTCCTTGTTCTTGTGTGTTATATTTGCAGTCTCATGAGATTATTGTGATGATCAAAATAACACGTGAAAATAAGGTGTTATGGATTTTGCCCACTGCTCTAAAATGTTATTTGTTTTATATATATATATATATATATAAATGCAGGAAGTTTTATTTATCAGTTAGTAAGAAAAAACAAATGTGAATTCATGGTGTGGCAGTTGCTGGGGATATTTGCCATGAGGCAGCAGTTGGAATGAAAGGCCATTCTTCTTCTTCTTTTTTTTTTCTTTTCCACTCTTGTTGCCCAGGCTGGAATGCAGTGGCGCGATTTCGGCCTTGTGCAACCCCCACCTCCTGGGTTTACGCGATTCTCCTGCTTCAGCCTCACGAGTAGCTGGGATTACAGGCATTTGCCACCATGGCCGGCTAATTTTTTGTGTTTTTAGTAGAGACAGGGTTTCACCATGTTGGCCAAGCTGGTCTCAAACTCTGGAACTCAGGTGATCCACCGCCTTAGCCTCCCAAAGTGCTGGGATTACAGAAAGTGAGCTACCATGCCCAGCCCATTCTTTTTTACCTGCTCATAGTTGACTCCTAAGAATCCTCAGGCCAGGTGAGGTGGCTCACACTGTAATGCCAGCACTTTGGGAGGCTAAGGAAAGAGGATCACTTGAGGCCAGGAGTTCAAGACCAGCCTGGGCAATATAATGAGACCCCAGTCTCTACAAAAAAATTTTAGAAATTAGCCAGGCATGGTGATGTGTGCGTGTCATCCCAGTTCCTCGGATGAAGCTGAGACAGGAGAATGGCTCGAGCCCAGAAGCTTGAGTCTGCAGTAAGCTATGATTTTGCCACTCAGCCTGTGTGACGGAGCAAGACCCTTAAAAAATAAATAAATAAAATGATGCAAAAGAAAAAAATCACCAAGTGATGCAAAAAGAAAAGATAATCCAGTAAGAGACAGTGAAACCTCATTGACTCTTTATTAAGATATGGTACTTCTTGTGACAATACTGTATTTTATTAGAAAATAGAAGTTCCTTTCCTTTTATGTTACCATACTACTCATAACATGAACTTCAAATATTAGAAGATTTATTTTTAACTGTCATAGTTTCTACTAATATTTTATTCTTTAACACATTATTGCTGACTGTAAGGATTGAGTGTTTAGGCATTGTTACTGTATAACCTCAGGGGAAAGTTACTTTTACAACTGTCCTCCTCTAAAACTCCTGAACTGTGCCCATGCTGGTCTCTTCTGAATAGGTATTGAGCTATTGCTCATTCTTTTATCTGTATCAGATTTGTTCCTATACAATATTGTCAGGTGGGTTCCTGTTCGATAATGACATACTTTTTACTGGGAAATTATAAGAAAAAATTGCTTTTCTTAGATTTGAATTCCTCACAGCTCTGTTAATTGGTATTAATGGTTATATCTCCAAGCTGCAAAGTTTTATACAAAGTGCTTCTACCAGTACATACGTGGTACATGACATATATTAGGTGCTTAAATTTTGGATTTGTGGATGGTGAATTTGGAAGTTTTACTTTTTGGTTGTTAAGAATGGGAAGACCAGAAATACTCTTAAATTTTAAGGTCATAAAATTATTTCTAGTAGTAAGAATTTTATAAGACACAAGCTAATAGGAGAATATATAATTTATGACAAAAGACTGATGTTTGTGAACTTTATTATTGTGCTCTTAAGAGGTGACTTCTACCTGTTTGGTTTGTTTTTAAATCTGTGTTAATTTGGAAATACTTATTAAAAGAGTTTGGGATATTTCTTTTTGTATGTGAATCTGCCCCGTCATAATACACAGTAATTAATTTAGATAAAAGTCATTTCTTCCTCTCTTTTTTTTCCTGGGGGTTTTGGTATGGTAAAATATTTACATTTTCCTTTTTGTTGGGTTCTGAGAATTTGAGTGATGACAGAAATGTAATAGAAAATTGTATCTTGAAAAAAATTGAGTTGCCTGCTGCTCTAAAAGTAGGGTCAGGTAGACCCTTCGTTGTTTTTCTTTCTGACACCCACTCAATTCTTGGCCAAATATCTTATCTACCTAATAGTTATTGCAGGAAAATCTCAGGAAAAGCATGCCAAAGAAAATGAAGGCCTTTCTGGGACAGGAAGAACCTAGTTAGAGCAGCCCCAGGCTGTTTTACCCCATCAACAGAGCAAGAAAATCCCAAGAGATACTTTTCCTTTAACCCATTTTTGTCAGTATTTCTCCTCTTTGGAACTGGAGTAAGGGAGCACAGACTGTGGAATGGATCCTCATATTCTGAAAATTAATATATTAAGGAATATATTAAAGTGAGGAAGCCATTGGGAGAAATCATAGAGATCATTACATTATGAATGTCATTAGTCATGGATAATGACTACTTAATGAGCTTTGGGACATTAGGCAGGGTAACCTCTTTAAGCCCCATGACCTTATCTTTAAAATGGGGTTAATGATAGTTCTTCTTTCAGATGGTTGCCATGAAAATTAAACAAGACAGAGTGCATTGCTGAGGATTTTTAGTTATAAGCCCTAGAATCTGGGTCTGACTGGCTTAAGCAGAAAAGGATTTGGAGGGGATATAGGAAATCTCAGCCTCGCTAGAAGAGCTGGAGAACTGGACTCAAAGGTTAAACAGCTCTGGATACAGTGAAAATTATGATACAGAATGAGTCTGAGGAGGACAGCTGCATTATTGCTGAGCATTGGATACTACGGCTTACATTACCTGCATTGGGGCTGTGACTAACACTTGTCATTGCTACCTTTGAAGCCAACTGTTATTGCCACTGCCTCTTGAAATAATTCTTTACTGTTCCTTGTTCTTGGTATCACTTGCTCCTGCTTCAGAATCTCAGGCAAGTGATTGTCAGATAGTCATGTCTTGTAACGAGGAACCTGGGAAAGCAAGGTTGACAGTGTGATCTTTCACTTGGGCTCTGCCTACCTTGAAGACTTTGAAAACTGGACAAAGCAAAAGGGAGTGGGCAGCCCCCAAATTGACAAATTGCCACTATTCATAAAGTGCTTAGTACTATGCCTAGCATGTGGTAAGTACCTAATAAATATTTGCCAGTCTTTATTGCAAACAATGGTTGGGGAGGGTTGTACACTCAGACTTAATTTTTGAAGCAAATAGATTGGAGATAATAAAACAATAAAAGTCATGACTAGGTGAATGTAATTTCCAAGCCTAGAATTTACATGGTAGTCCAATTAAGTTAACTAGATTGTACCTCCCAACTGTTTTGAAGTAACTAAAGGGTGATTCTGGACTTGTTAGTCAAAATGTATAGGCAGCCAATAGTTCAGCTTGCCACTGAGACTCCATTGCCATTCTTTAGTTGCCACCTTTCCACCTGGTTTCCCATTTTTATGAGTGGTCAATAATACAATTTAGAAAATTCTGGCCTTGGTGTCAGAAGCTCTACCAGCAACTAGAAGTATGATTTGGAGCAGGTTACTTAGTCTCTCAGATTGCTGCCTGTGTGTGAGTATGTGTGTAATACTGTTCCAGAAGTATTGTTGAAGGGTTAAATGAAAACCTGAAAATATCTAGCACATAGTGAATACTGCCCAGCAAATATTTCTTATAAAAACAAAACAAGAGCCCTGGGAATGATAGAAGATCAAGTTTTACATTTCTTTTAAAAAGTGAAACAAATCTGTAATGAACGGGTAAATATTTCAGCCAGCATAAGTTAGGGCAGCGCTTTCAGGGTGCCTGCTAAGTGGAAATATTTTTATAGTAATACTAAGGCATTATTTGGCTTTTTCACTTTCATTCCCTCGTGAATGGGGGTTCTAGAGGCTACATGATGTGTGATGTCACAACAGATTGGATACAGGAGCAGAAATGAATATCCAGCTGTCTTCTATTTAGTCCGATATTAAAGATATTTGCAAAAATGTAAAACAAGGGCAGGCGCGGTGGCTCACGCCTGTTATCCCAGCACGTTGGGAGGCCGAGGTGGGCAGATCACTAGGTCAGGAGTTTGAGACCAGCCTGGCCAATATAGTAAAACTGCATCTCTACTAAAAATACAAAAAAAAAAAAAAAAAAAAAAAAAAAAAAAATAGCCAGGTGTGGAGGTGCGCACCTCTAGTCCCAGCTACTCAGGAGGCTGAGGCAGAAGAATTGCTTGAACCCAGGATGTGGAGGTTGCAGTGAGCTGAGATCATGCCACTGCACTCCAGCCTGGGCAATAGAGCAAGACTCCATCTC
>NW_016814053.1:4109888-4133154 GCF_001698545.2 Rhinopithecus bieti | reverse complement strand
TATTTTAAGAATTAATAAATATTTTAAACTCCTGTTTTAATTTCTATTTTGTCAACTACTGATAAACATAGCTTACATAAACAAAAGCTCCTTGAGGACCTCAGTAATTTTAAAAGATATAAAAGTTTCCTGAGACCAAATGTTTGAGAACTGCTGTATTAGGAAAAACTTTATAGGAGGAACTGTGTTGGACTAATTTATTTGAAGTATTTGAGTGAGCCTTTGTTTATTTAAGTATGTGGACCTGCAACATGAAAATTTTGAAAAGTTTTCAAAAGTTTTTGAAGTTTAGCCTATCAAAAATACACAACTTGTACACATGGGGATTAAGTGGAATGAGTTGTTAGGGATAGATAATTTATACAGAAGTAGACATCTTTAAAAAAGGGATAATTTGGGATGAATAAATATGATCAGTCAGTCTGATTTATGCACCGAAGGGATGATTTGGAAGAATTACAGTCAGGTGGAAAGATCACTGTACTGGTACTGAGAACACCTGTTCTGTATTCTGTCCCTGGCTTCTTGATTCAATAAATGTGTTTTTGAGTAAACTCTTCAGTGTTTTGAACTTCCATTTCTTCAAATAAAGAATGGGAGTAAGTAATTCCTGCCCTACTTTTTCTTTCATTCATTCAATAAATATTTATTGAATATCTACAGTGTACTAGGCTGTATTATAAGTTTTTACAGATATAGTGATAAAATACACAAAATCCTTGCCTCAAGGGCGTGAGGGTTTAATGAGAAAGGTGGGGATAAACAAGTAAATAAATATATAAATAATTATAAATTGTAATAAGTACTATAAAGGAATCAACTAGTGAAATAAGAGGAAAATGCTACAGGCTTTACTTACACAACACCAACAGGGAAGACTTCTCTGAGGCAATGATGTTTAATCTGAGATCATACTTATGAAATGGAGCAAAAGGAGTAGCTTCCAGCAAAGAAAACTGTGTGCAGAGGCTCTGAGGTTTGCCTAGAATGTTGTAAACATGAGGAATGGTAGAACAAAATGAGGTTGGAGAGGTAGACAAGGTCTAGGTCTTGTCAGACCTTACAGGCCATGCAAAGAAGCCTGCTGTTTTGGTTTGTGAAGGGCTTAAATGTGTTCAAGGCTGAGACATCTATGTGGGATTATTTGGCCAGACTAGGGTGTTAGTGAATACAGTTTTAATCTTTTGAGACCATTGTAATAGAGAATGAACACCATCTCACAACTGTCCCTGCTTGATGTTCTCAGAGACAGATTAATGATCTGGAGAGTGATTCTAATTTAGTATCATTAAAATGCTTACATTATCACTACTGATAATTTGTTCAATGGAGATATATTTCTCTTTTGGTTAGGTTAACAGAAGTGTGGTGTCACTAAATACATATCAGATTTTTCTACTAATTATGTCTGTATTTATTTCAGTGCTCTTCTTTTTAATGAAGTAAAATATATTACCAACGTGGAAGACCTTCAGAACATAGAAAATGCTCTGAAAGGAAAAGCAAATATTATATTTTCATATGTAAGAGCCATTGGAATACCAGGTATTCTTTGACTTTTGCTTTAATCTTTGCTGTGCCTTTGTACTTATGTATGCTGAAGTACTTAAAATAGTGTATTTTCTGACTACAGTCTTAATATTTAAAATAAATCTAAAGCGTCTTTACTATTACGCCATTTTTCTTTAAATGGGCAGCATAATATAGTGGTTGAACGAGAACTCTGTAGGTTAGACTTCTTGCCATACTGATTACTTGTAGTGAGCCCTTGGACAAGTTACTTAACTTCAGTTTCCTAGTGATTAAGATGGGGAAAATAAATCGTGCCTACCTCTTAGTGTAATTGTGAGAATCAAATGAACTTTAATGAATAATTAAAATTATTTTAATTAATTAAATGAATCATTAAATGGTTCCTGGAGTATAGTAGGTGCTCTCAAAGTGTTAGCTATTTCTTTCTGATTTCCTTATAGCCCTCCTGTACCTGGTGTAGTAGTGTCCAGTATTCAGTAAATAATGTTGACTAGCTTAGATTGGAAGGAGCAAAGATAGAGTAAGGGAGAAAAATAGGAAGTTATTGCAATAAGTCAAGCAAGAGATGATGCTGGGTGGCTTGGACCAGGGTGAGGGCAATGGAGGTGGCAGTAAGTTTGAATTTTAGCAGTGTTTGGAAAGTAAAACTAACTGAGTTTGCTGATCTATTGGATATAGATTGAGAAATAGTGGAGACAAGGGTGGTTCTGGGGTTTGGGCCTGAGCTACTTGAAAGGTGAATTTGCTAGCAACTGAGGTTCAGAAGACTGGGAATAGATAGTTTGAAGAGGAAGCTCTTGGAATTCACTTTTTGACAATCATACTTGTGAAATACCAAATAGACATTCAAGTAGAGATATCAATATGGTAGTTGGATATTACTAGACTGCATTTTATGTTGGGAGTACAGACGAGGGATGTAAATTTGAGAAATAAAGCTGTGAGACCAGAAGAGATCACTGAGTGAGTCTAGAAGGAAAAGAGAAGACTGAACCTGTTAGATACTTCAACATTTATGTATCAGTAAGGTAAGGAGGAACTGGTAAGGGAGACAGAATGAATGTGGTAGAAGTGCCCAGTAAGCAAGGTAAAGATAGAATTTTAAGGAGGAGAGCAGGAACAATTGTGTCAAATGATGCTGAAAGGTTGATTTAAGATCAGAAGTGCCAAGTGGCCGTTATGCCTAGCAGTGTAGAAGTTACTGGTGACCTTGACAGGCACAGTTTCTGTAGAGTGGTAGGGGTATCAGGCCTAGTAGGAGGGATATAAGACAGAATAGGTAGAGAGCAATTGAAGACTGAATACGGAGACTTGTTGGAAAAGTTTTGCTATTGGGAAGGAGAAATACGGGGCACTGACCGGAAGAATATATGGGGTTAGGAGAAGAATTTTTTAAAAAGCATATTTATAAACGAGAAAGATCCGGTAGGAAAGGGGAAATGCCTCACACGGGAAAAAGAGGGGAGAGTTGCTGGAGCAAAATTTTCAAGTAGGCAAGAGAGGATGGAATCTAATGAACAAGGGCAGGGATTGTTCTTGGGTGGGAGCACAGAAGATTCATCTCTGGTAACCAGAGGGATGAGAAAATATGAACATCCATTCTGCCAAGTGGGCAGATAGATACGATGCTAAGAGTTTATAAAAGTTTTTTGGTTTTTTTTTAATTGGTTCTTTGTTCTCAGTGAAATAGACACAAAATCGTCAGCTAGTTTGAGGGAAGAGTTGAGAGAGCTATTTCGGAGGCCTGGAAGTAAAGAATGGTTGTTAGGCAGCAATAATAGTTAATATCAGCAATTTAAAGTGACACCATTAGCATGGTGATGCTAGCTTGTTTTGGCTTCCCTCCTCCTCTCCCCAGCTATGTTTCCTTTTGCAGCCGTTAAGTATTGAACAGGCCAAGCACTGAGTTAACTTGGATTATATTTTTTAGCCTAAAAAACACGGCAGGGAAATTATTATAAAGATTGACCAGGGAATTTAAGCTTAATTAGGGGGAAAGAGAAGACCAGAGAGGGAGGACCTATGGATTGTAGGTCCTGATGGGTTAGAGTTGTGTGCTATACAGAGTGAGCTGGAGATGTGTGTTTGTGTGGGGGAGGAGGCTAGATATGAAAATTAAAGAGGGGATTGCAGTAATTGGTAATTGCAAGGTGTAGAGTTAGTGGTTAAGATATGATTGAAGAAAGATGACTGGAATAAAGAAGGCCAAGGCCTGAGAGACTGGGATTTTGAAAGGATCGTCTATGTGGATAATCATAAAATTCCCAAGGATTAAGACAGGGGTAGTACTAGAGAGAGTGACATTGTGACAGAAGCTAAATTCTTCATGGAATGACGGGGAGTGATCCTGGTTGGGGTGTTTTGGGTGACTCCAAGGTGGGGTGGTGAGTAGAATAATCTGATGATACGCAATGCAAGTGCTAGGAGAATATGTAGGGGATGGGAAGATAATCGTCTGGAAATGACAATGAGGAGAAAAAGGAAAATAAAACATGAAAAGGAGGAATCATCAAAGAAATACTTCAAGAAAATTTCCCGGAACTGAAGGTTTGAGCTTCCAGATGGAATGGACCCATTGAGTCCCAACAGAGTGGATTACCACAGAGCCACACTAAAACATCCTATTTTGAAATTTTAGAATATTAGATTAAAAGACTATTCTAAAATCTTCCAGAGGGGAAAGAAGAGTTTGCAGTTCAAGGATCGAGAATCAGAATGGTATTGAACTTCTTAAATTGCTGCACTAGAAATGGAAGGAAATGGAGCAGTGTTTTCAGAATTCTCAGGGGAAATGACTAGAACCCAGAATTCTGTACCCAGCCGACTATAGCTAATTGTGAAAATAAAATTAAGACACTTTCAGATGTGCAGGACTGCAAAAGTTATCTATTCCGTATGTCCTCTTGTAGGAAGGTGTTAGATAATGGGCACAAGGGAGCAATAAAGAAGACGATACTGGAAAACAGGCAAAAGGACCCAACACAAGAGAGGGAGTAAGAGAATCCTAAGGATGGCAGTTGTGCAGCAGGCCAGGTAGCAAGAGTCCATCTTAGAGCAAATCAGAAGGCACTGTAGAAATGTTTACAAGAAGATGGATTTGGTAGTATACTTGATATATTTGAAGTATTGAGAGAGTTAGAAAATTGTGGAAGAGTTTAGGAAGAAATTAGGAAAAAACTCAAACAAAAATTTTAAAAAGATAGTTATAACTATAGTGAAGAAGTTGCTCAAAAAGGGAAAGTGGCCATTCTGTACCATATGGCTCATCTGTAAATAGTATTTACTGTGTCAACAAAGTAAATACTAGATATTGATCTAATAAAAGTTAGAACTATATTGGGAGAGTTGGGATGGGACGTGTTTACATTTGTGGAGCTGAGTTTCAGGAAAGAGAGATGATTTGTCATATTCCACAGTAGGAAGTCAACAGATAATACTAAAACTCATTATATACATTAAGTTATATATGATACACACACACACATATGTATGAAATAAAGAGTTGAGATAAAAGAAATAAGAAATAAGAGTCGAAAGGGCTTGTCCTTTGGGAATTGTAAATGCAGTAGAGGGTGGGGAGTGGCTATTTTCTTAATATGCCTTATAAAATTATTGTTTTCTTTCAGTGTAAGTTTGATTAAAAAACCTAACCCAGAAATAATATACACAAACACATACACAAATAAAACTGAACATGAAAATTGTATGATGCATTCATATTCTCTTCCCTACTACTAGAAAGAAACCACAACAAATTTGTTGTATATTATATTCTTAAGTAAAACTCATTTTCTACTCCCTCTGAATTCTTCTCTTACCTTGAATAGAATAGACTTTTTATAACTTCTTTTAACTGCCTGCATTTTCCCAACTAGTATCCCTGTGAAGCATTTTTCTTTAAATGTAGTAGAACATAAAGGAGGGTAGGATAATATTCAGAATAGAAGTTTACACAGAGTCACACAAACTAATTTTTCCTGTCTTCCAACTCCCTTTATCTCTTCTTCAGAGCACAGAGCAGTCATGGAAGCTGCTTTTGTGTATGGGACTACATACCAATTTGTCTTAACCACAGAAATTGCCCTTTTGGAAAATATTGGGTATGTATAAAAAGCGTATGTCAAAATTTAAAGGTTTTTTTTTCTTGTTCACTTATTTCACATTACTTAGCATTTCCATTATACTCCCACAGCATAGGCTTAGATAAAGGAATCATAGCTGATGTGAATATATAAATGAAACCTGAAATCCTCTTTATTACTATCGTCTGCTGTATTACAGTCTTAAAATATACAGAAGTGATGTTAGACTAAGGTAGCGAAGGCAGTGTGGATAAGCCACGAGATGTGAGTGGCCAAGTGGGATATCTTAGGAATGAATCTCCTGCGGTGATCAGATAGGGGGGATAAAATAACAGCATTCAAAATGAAGCTTCAGAAATTCTTTGTGAGACTTTTGTAAGTTACTTTGTCATAATAATCTTAAATGTATTTAGATACAGTTTTTGAACAGAACGTTTGAGTGTTTATTTTTCTTGTCTAGTTTACAATTTTAGGTGGAAGCCTATTTTCCACACTTTCTGGCTGGGCAACCTAGGTTTAAAGTTTTCTTTCTTTTTTGTTTGACTTCAAAACGCTCTTCAGGAAAATTAATCCAAAACAGGGCAAAATGGTGATTGTATGACCTTTTAATGCCATCCAAGAGTTTTTAATGAGCCCTCCTGCTGACCTCTCAGGAAACAGCAGCTATATGATATGCCACACACAGAGATGTTTAAAGCCCAGATGTTTTACAGCTCTACATTTAGAGGCTAGTACATAGCAAACTGATAAGGTGAAATGACTTTTGAGGAAAGGGGAGTAGGGAGAGAAGAAAGTTTCTACAAAGAGAAGTTATATTTTTATTGCTCTGTATGACATTGACCAGCATTCCTTTTTCCATTAGTCTCTCCTTATTGACCTGTCTCATTCTGCTGGTTCTCTCATTAATGAGTTAAATAAAGTGGATGCATACTCACTGTTTGTCTGTACTGCTGATTTCCCATCCTGGAATAGGGGAAGCCTTGATATTCTCCATACCACAGTGATTGCATGCTAGCCCCACCATTTCTCTGGGGGTTAGTTGTTTGTATTCTCTCATGTTACCAGCCTCTATATTTTTTAGTTAATGAATAATTGCAAATAATAGTGTTATTAAAGCATAAAGAGGTGGTTATTTATTGGCAAGGTATAGGTCCTATTATTTACCTTACACATCCTGTTCAGTAAGTTATACTACACATATATATAGTATATGTGTGTGTATATATAGTGTGTGTGTATATATACACACACAGAATATATATATTCTGATCTAAGACTAAGGCATGGTATTGTTCTGTAAGATTTTTTTGCTTTTCCCATTTTTTTAAATGGGAATTTAAAAATGCACAGTTATCTTCTTATCCTGTTTTTCATTTGCTTTGAGTATATGATGTATTGGGGAAGTTTGGATTATCATTTCTTCATAGGTAACAAGACGGTGATGAGTCATCCCTGGACCTGAGGTGACAGGGAGAGACTATAGATTCTGAATATAGTGGTGCTGTGATATCACTTCTGGATAAAGTAGTTGGCTATTTGGGTTATCTCCTCACAGGAGTGAGGTGAATACATTCTTTCTTTCACTTGTTAATTCTTTCATTCAGCAAATATTTATTGAATGCTTTCTATGTGGTGTAGACACTATTCTAGTTTCTGGCGTTATAACATCAGTTAAGACTAGTATATTAATTGCTGTATCATATTGGATCTGAGTGTGTTTGCAATTATTTATTAAGAAAAGCATTTATGATAGATAGTAAAAGATAGCATGCCATAGACTCCAGTATTTTCTGCTACTTCCCTATATTCCCTTCCTAAAAAATCTGTGGGCCAAGAAGGATATTACCCATGCCCCATAAATGTTACAATCCATTAAATCAGAGGTGGGCACCTGACCTAGGGCCAGCGAATCCATTGGCTTACTTGAGCAAATGAGAGAGATGAGAGATCCTCTCTCCCAGGAACTTCGAATTGGACATGGAAAAGCTGGATTATACAGCAGGGTAGCTGTTCTGCTCACAGGAATGTTTTGCCCACTTGTAAGTAAAACAGAAAGATGTCTTCCCAGATTGAATTGAGAGCTGAAAAGTGTTAATGGCAAACGAAGGTCCCTGAACTCTTCCTGTTCAGGTCTCTGCATTTATTCTCTAACTTTTCTCTGATCCAATTATTTGAATTTTCCTTACATTCTGTGAGATTCTCTTATAAACTTCAAATAAGTTTCACTGTTTTTATTTTCCGTTATCTGCAAGCAAATGATCCCTGATAAAATAATTTTCCAACATTATTCTGTTGTTTCAGAGGCTGTGATTCAGAGTCCAGCCTTAACTAGGACCTCCTGCACCTCAACACTTTCCTTTCAGCAGTATGTGACTATTCAGGAATCTCCTCAACAAGTTATATGCTTTCATTGCATCTTAGGTTTTGTTTGAAATGCCCATTTGTCCTATCTTATTGGAGGGGTCATTCTCTCCGTTTTTGTTTTTTAAGCTCTGCAATGATCTCCTTTTTCTTCCCCTTCCTTCTCCTTTCTAGTTTGAAGCAGAAAGAAATATTTCCTTGTTCCTTGTAGTATTTTTGCATATTATAGCACTTACAAACTACATTTTAATTGTTTGACTAACTGTCTCTCCTTCAAGGATGTAATTGTCTTATTTACCTTTATCTGTTGTGTTTAGCACAGGGCCTCACCCATAGTAGGGATTAAGTAAATCTTTGAGTGACTATTTCTTTAATCATTGAATTGATTAGAAATTACTTTGCAATTAAATTTGACATCAGTGAACCTTGTCAGCTCAGTTTAAATATGTCTCAAGAATTAAAATAGCATTTTAAAAATAAATTTTTGTAGTATTTTGCCAAACCCTACTAATGCCATATGGATATTTCTAAAATGCTATTTTAATGTTGGCAAACCTTATCTCCACTATAAGTTTATCTTTGAATTCTCATACTGAAGAGAATGCCAAAGCTCAAATTATAAGCCATATTTGCTGAGTTTTGTAATATTTCAGATACAAACTCACAAACTCCCACAAACTGTCACATGGTTTCTATTTTAGACTGTTTTGGCTGAAGTTTATTCAAAACAGCTTCGGGTTTAAATTAAATTTAGAAAATTTGCGTTACAAAGCTCCATTTAGCATAGCTCTAGAAAAGCAACTATATTTGAAGATAATCTCATTGTCCGCAAGGTGACAGCCTTTTATGGAAGAAAGATTATAGTCTTGCCTGTAACCTATTATAATTTAGAAACTACCATATTAAAGAGTTCAGAAAAAAAAATTGTTTATACAACTCACGTGGTTTGTTCAGATATTAAGGTTAATTTTCTTTAATATCCTGTATCTTGTTTTTTGCCCAAGTTCATTTAATTTTATACTCTTTCAGGCTTTTACTAAAATAATAATTCAAAAGTATGAGACTTAAGACAAAATTTATTGTTACATCTTTTTGGATGGTAGAAGGATCACATATTGAACCTCATTAAGTTAATTAATTTTTAATTTATAGCTCTGAGGATGTGGAATATGCACATCTCTACTTTTTTCATTGTAAACTAGTCTTGGACTTGACCCAGCAATGTAGAAGAACACTAATGGAACAGCCATTGACTACACTGAACATTCACCTGTTTATTAAGACAATGAAAGCACCTCTGCTGGTATGTGTCTTATTTTATATTTTTATTTGCTTTCTACTGCCCGTATAATTGCAAAAGGTATGTGTCTTATTTTAACATACATAAAATATATTAAGTTTTGATTTACAGATGCATGTTTTACTAGATGAATGACAGTTATATCTTTTCCTTTTTTTCCCTCATTTTGAGGGATTTAGTAATAATTCCTTATTAAAGGCAGAATAGAAAATAGACTATCCATTAAATGACATTTTAATACCTTCATATATTATTGCATTGAAACCCAAATAAAGCATTGTGTAAGTGAAAATATTCTGTGGTAGTAATAATGAACTCTGGGTCTTGGTGAGCACTCACAGATCACAAAGACCACGCATCATGGTTAAGAAAAGACCTCTCTTTTTTTTTTTTTTTTTTTTTTTTGAGACAGAGTCTTGCTCTGTTGCCCAGGCTGGAGTGCAGTGGCACAATCTTGGTTCACTGCAAGCTCCGCCTCCCAGGTTCACGCCATCCTCCTGCCTCAGCCTCCTGAGTAGCTGGGACTACAGCCACACGCTGCCACACCCGGCTAATTTTTTGTGTTTTTAGTAGAGATGGGGTTTCACCTTGTTAGCCACGATGATCTTGATCTCTTGACCTTGTGATCCACCCACCTCAGCCTCCCAAAGTGCTGGGATTACAGGTGTGAGCCACCGCGCCTGGCCAAGACCTCTTTTATGAATGCTTTGATCACTATTTTAAAAATTGGTAGATATTAGGACTTAGGATTTCTGGTGCTCCAGTTTCCTTACCATTAGCCTGAGAGAATGTTGTAGAGACACTCGGTGATGGTGATCAGCAAACTGTTCTCTCTCAAAAGTTGAAGGGTTGTGCTGAGCATATATAAAATCTTCAGTAGATCTTCTCATTCAGTATGTCTTTTTTAAAATATAAAAATGATGCATGTGTATTATAAGTAATCCAAACATTACAGCCAAGTATGAAGGAAAAGTTTTAAGAAGTCATTTAATCCCTTCACTCAGAAGTTAACTTTAGATGACCCCCACACCTGTCATCTTTGCACTCACATGGATGCATAGAGATAGGAGAATGAATGGATTAATGGACATGTCATATTGTGTGTACTACTTTATAGTAAGATGTCTAATCTTGAGTTTAATAGAAGAAAATGAAACTGATGTGAAACTAGAGGGATTATGGAACTTTTGATAAGTGTTTTTCATCAGTAGAGGGCTCTTTAAGGAATATTGTCTCAAGTGTTTAAAATGGTTATGAAAGACATTAAGAAATTGAAATCATTATATTTTAAAACTTTGTTTCCATTTTAGATAGTATTGACTTTTTCCTACCTGTGAAAGATGAGAAAATTAGCTTCATATGTTTATTTCCATCTCAGCTCCCTTGTCCTTCTGATTTGTGTTCATTTTGTTCTTTGAACATTATCAAGGTCTATGATATTTATATTCAGTATACTCTGTTTTGTAACCATAATTCCCTCTTCTTAAAAAGCATTGCTTCTGCACTTAAATAGATTCAGAGCTCGCCACCACAGTTTTATGGGCTTTATTCCTTAGTTCTTTTTTTTTTGAGACAGAGTCTCACTCTGTTGCCCAGGCTGGAGTGCAGTGGCGCGATCTCGGCTCACTTCAAGCTCCACCTCCCGGGTTCACACCATTCTCCTGCCTCAGCCTCCCGAGTAGCTGGGACTACAGGCACCCGCCACCACACCTGGCTAATTTTTTTTGTATTTTTTAGTAGAGACGGGGTTTTACCATGTTAACCAGGATGGTCTCGATCTCCTGACCTTGTGATCCGCCCACCTTGACCTACCAAAGTGCTGGGATTACATGCATGAGCCACCATGCCCGGCCATTCCTTAGTTCTTTAAATGACTTTTTTCTGTGGTTGGATTTTGACTACAAGCATTTTTTTTTTTTTAAGAAAGCGGTTTAAAGGTCTTTCTTTCCTTTCACGTTGGGAGAATACCCTCTGAATTTGTTTTAAGCTTCCATACTAGCATAGAGCAGAGATAAAGAGAAAGGACAGTTCACTGTATGGTTCTTCACTATTTCCCTCCAGGTTCATTTCCTTCTCTTTGACTAGTGGAGTATTATTAAGAATTCTCAGGATTTTGTCTTTCATCATTGGGGGTAAGATTAGGACTCATACCTAGCTTTACTAAAAATCTGTTTTATTTTACTACAACATTCTGGCTTGAAGTTGTGCCCTTTCCTAAAGTTTCTGCTCATGAATTTTTTTTTTTTTTGGCTGTATTTCAAAACTATTTTTTGTTTTTGTAGATAGATAATAAGGAGGAAGATTATCTGATCTTGTTTCACTTTACGATGCTTACTAGGAATTATGTAGCATTAATTTTGAAATTAAAAAACCAAAACTTTGGAAACTTTTTATTGACTTAAATTAAGTGTGGTTTTACCTGAAAGCATAACATGGCAAAAAATTTAGGCCATCATTTATATTGCATTCTGTAGGAACAACAGCCCCTTGAAATACACATTTTATAAAATACAATGTGAATGGTCCTTCCTAGAATTGTGCCATGCAGGTGACCCTATTCTAACTGCTGTTCACCTAAAAGGAATATTAAATTGTCAATCAAAGTCTGAAGTAGGGTTTGCTTCAACACTTTCACAGAATAACGCATAAGCGTTTTATTTGTTTGAACTTATTTTTCCTAGACAACTAGGGAACCGGGATATAGGATTCAGGCAGAGGTTCCAGAAGCCCTGGTAGACACTGAAATAGGTAGGAATGACCAGTAGCATGAAGCCAAGAAAGATGTGAAAGGCTGAACTGAAGATCAGTGCTGAATTGGAAAGCTAAGCTGAGAATTCAAACCTTGATGTCAGCCTAGAAATACCTGGCAGAGTGAGGCCTAGAAGCACAGATTTGTGGACTTTCATAGACCGGAACAGAGAAAATGAATGTAGAGTACAGAAAAGGAGACAAAGCCTCGAAAGATTCCTTGAGACTATTGGAGGGTGGCTAATGTCTTACCCCAGTGGAATTAGGAAGGTGTTAGAATCCTCAGCTGGTTTGGTCACTTTTATGTTTTAGTACTTTAAACATTTGACCAAATCAGTGTTTGAGGTTGTTTTTTGTTCTTAAATAATACATTTGAGGTTTAAAAAACTGAGTAACGTCAAACCCTTTTATAGGAAACACCTCTTAGACCAAAATTTGTTCTAACTGGGTTATATCCTTTGATGGTATAGTTAACTGGAATGAGATAGAGAGGTCCTGAAAGTTCGTACCTAAATTTGTTGACTTCTTACAGGTTCTTGTTAGTAGCTGACTTCATAGTTGACTTTGAATTCATGTTTCTTGCTTTATTCTTATTCTCTCATAGTACCACTGAAGCTCATTTCCCTACCTCCCCCGCTTATCTTAGACATTATTCTATATACAAGCCCTTAGGGTTTAATCATGGTTGGGTTTTGTGTGTTTAGTAAGATGCTTTGCAAATTAGCCTGGGTTTCTGGGTTCAGGATCTGAAATAATTTGGTATGTTTACAAAGTCTTTTTATAAACTAATAAAAATGGAAAGTAGGATTCAGGCTTTTTTGTAAACTGCATTGTGTCTGATCATTGCAATTACATGTATTATTAGTTCACTTCTAAGCATATGAAAATAGATGCAGATTGCTTTTGTGTGTGTGTTTATTGCTTTTTTTTCTTTTAGGTAAACAGGGTACTTGGACACCTAATTGTAGACATATAACACAACTATGTCTTATACTCATGATGGGAGGTGTGTCCTTTTGATCATGTCAAACTGAAATCTTGAGCATAGAATTTTTAAGTGAATTTCAATCTTAAATAGGTTAAGTAAGATTCTGCCAGATATGGAGTTGTTTTAGATGTATTATTAAGGTTCCCAACAGTGAACACAGATGGGAAAATGGTTCAATTATTGTCCTGTTGGCAAATACCAAGGACATTTTAGAATGCTGATGATTTTCTCCATGATAGATTCAGCTTACATTTGTAGATAGAAGGAAAGCTTTTATCTGAATTCCAAGAAGAATTCTCAAGTGTAAATATCTGATAAAATGTTAAAAAATCGGTAAGTGTACACATTTTTAATAATTTCTGAAATTTTTACATTATTTTTTGTTTGTTCATCTAGCTGTCTGTCTCAGACAGATTCAAGACACTTGGATTAAATTAAACCTACTCTTTTATGTAGGAAATTAGAAAGATGCTGTTATGATTTATTCATTTAGCTCCTATTTCTAGAAAACTTATGTGGCAGTGTGCAATATTGTACAGCATAGTGTTTCCTAACATGGTTGTTTTAGAGCCTTTTTTTCATTGTTGTAAAAACCACATAAGATTACCCTCACAACAGTGTTAAAGTGTGTAATACAGTATTAGCTGATGTACGTTGTTGTACAGCAGATCTCTGGAACTTTTTAATATTGCATGACTGAAACTCTATACTCATTAAACACACAACTTCACATCTCCCCTCTACCTGACCCCAGTCCTTGATACCACCAGTCTACTTTCCATTTGTATGAGTTTGATTACTTTGGATACCACATATACACTGAGTTATGCCATATTTGTTTTTGCGGTTGGCTTATTTCACTTAGAATAATGTCCTCACAGTTCATCCATGTTGTAGTGTATGTTAGGATTTTATTCTTTTTTAAGGCTGAATAATATTCCATTGGATGTATATACCGCATTTTATTTATCCATTCATCCATTGATAGACGTTTAGGTTGCTTCCACCTCTTGGCTACAGTGAGTAATGCTGCAGTGGACATGGGTATTCTCTGAGATCTTGTTTCTCATTCTTTTGGAAATATACCCATAAGTGGGATTGCTGCATCAAATGGTAGTTTCATTTTTAATTTTTGAAGAACCTCCATATACTCAGCCCTCTGTATCTGTGGATTCTGCATCCTTGGATTAAACCAACTGCAGATAAAAAAATAATTAAAACCCAATACAAAATAAAAATATAACAATAAAAATAATTCAAAATTAAATTATGGTATAACAACTATTTACATAGCATTTACATTGTATTTGATGTTATAAATAATCTAGAGATGATTTTAAGATATACAGGATAGAGTGGGTAGGTTATATGCAAATACTATGACGGTTTATATAAAGGACTTGAACATTTGTAGATTTTGGTATTTAAGGGGTGTACAGAAACTGATTCCTTATGGATACTCAGGGATGACTGTACTGTTTTCATAGTGTCTGCACTGTTTTACAATCTCACCAGCAGTGCACAAGGGTTCAGTTCTTTATATCTTCACCAACATTTGTCATTCTTTTCTTCTTGCTTTTCTTTTTTTTTTTTTTTGATAGTGGCCATTCTAAAGGGTATGAGATGATACCTCATTGTAGTTTCGAGTTTTATTTTCCTGATGATTAGTGATGTTGAGCATTATCTCATATGCTTGGCCATTTGTGTATCTTCTTTGGAAAAATGCCTATTCAAGTCTTTTGCCCATTTAAAAAATTGAGTTATTTGTTTTGTTATTGAATTGCGGGAGTTCTCTATGTGTTCTATATATTAACTCTTTATCTCATATATGGTTTGCAGACGTTTTCTCTCATTCTTTCAGTTGTCTTTTTACTCTGTTAGAAGTTTTAGTTTGTCTATTTCTGCTTTTGTTGTTTGTGCTTTTGTTGTCATATCCAAGAAATCGTTGCCTATTTCAATGTCATAAAACTTTTCCCCCTATGTTTTCTTTTAGGAGTTTTACTTTCAGGTCTTATGTTTAGGTATTTAATCCATTATGAGTTAATTTTTGTATATAGTGTAAGATAAAGGTCCATTTTCATTCTTTTGCATGTGGATACCCAGTTTTCCCAACACCATCTATTGAAGAGACTGTCCTCTCTTTACTGAGTGATTTTGACATCCTTGTCAAAGATCATTTGACCATATACACAAGGTTTATTTCTGGGCTCTCTGTTTTGTTCCATTGGTTTATGTGTCTGTTTTTATGCCAGTACTAGGCTATTTTGATTACTGTAGCTTTGTAATATATTTTGAAATCAGAAAGTGTGAGGCCTCTAGTGTTGTACTTCTTTCTCAAGATTGTCTGGGCTGTTTGAAATCCTTTGAGATTCCATATAAATTTTAGGATTGTTTTTTCTATTTCTGCAAAAAATACCTTTGGGAGTTTAATAGGGATTGCATTGAATCTGTAGATTGCTTTGGGTAGTATAGACATTTTAATAATATTATTAAGTCTTCTAATCCATGAACACAGAATGTCTTTCCGTTTATTTATGTCTTTTAAATTTTCTTTCAGCAATGTTTTGTAGTTTTCAGTATAAAGGTATTTTGCCTCCTTTTGAAAATTTATTCCAAAGTATTTTATTCTTTTTCAATGCTATTGTAAATGGGATTATTTTCTTAATTTTCTTTTTGGATTGTTTATTATTAGTGTATAGAAATGCAACTGATGTTTGTGTGCTGATTTTCTATCCTGCAAAATGGTTCTCATGGTTTTCTGGTGTGTGTGTGAGTGTGTGTGTGTGTGTGTGTGTGTCATCTTTAGGGTTTCCCACATATAAGATCCTGTTACCTGTGAACAGAGATAATTTTACTTCTTCTTTTCCAATTTTGATGCATTTATTTGTTTTCCTTACCTAATTGCTGTGGCTAGGACTTAGTTCTGCATTGAATAAAAGTGTCAAGAGTGGGTATCCTTGACTTGTTCATGGTCTTAGAGGGAAAGTTCTCAGTTTTTTTTACCGTTGAATATGATATTGGCTGGGCTTTTCATTTATGGTCTTTAATATCTTGAGGTAATTTCTTTCTATTCCTAGTTTTTTGAGAGTTTTTATCATGAAATGGTGTTGAATATTTTCAAATGGTTTTCCTGCATCAATTGAAACGACCATGTGATTTTTGTCCTTTGTTCTGTCAATTTGGTATACAGTATTACATTAATTAGTTTCTGTATGTCAAACCATCCTTGCATCGCAAGCATAAATCCCACTTGCTCATGATGAGTGATCCTTTTAATGTGCTGCTGACTTCAGTTTGGTAGATTTTTTTTTTTTTTTTTTTTTTCTTATTTTGAGACAGAGTCTTGCTCTGTCACGTAGGCTGGAGTGCAGTGGTGCAATCTCGGCTCACTGCAACCTCTGCCTGCCGGGTTCAAGTTATTCTCCTGTCTTAGTCTCCTGAGTAGCTGGGATTACAGGCACACGCTGCCATGCCCTGGCTAACTATTTGTATTTTAGTAGAGATGGGGTTTCACCGTGTTGCCCAGGCTGGTCTTGAACTCCTGAGCTCGGGCAATCTGCCCGCCTCAGCTTCCCAAAGTGCTGGGATTACAGGCGTGAGCCACCACTCCTGGCCCAGTTTGGTAGTTTTTGTTGAGGATTTTTCCCTTAATATTCATTAGGGATATTGCTCATACTGCTCTGTAGTTTCCTTTTCTAGAAGTATCTTTGACTTTAGTATTAGGGTAATGCTGGCCTCATAAAATGAGTTTGGAAATATTCTCACCTCTTCAAATTTTTGGAAGAAGTTAAGAAGGATTGGCATTAATTCTTTAAATGTTTAGTTGGATTTTCCAGTGAAGGCATCTGGTCCTGGACTTTTCTTTTTTGGGAGGTTTTTGATTACTGATTTAATTTTCTTACTAGTTCTAGATCTGTTCAGATTTTCTATTTCTTAATGATTCAGTCTTGGTAGGTTATATGTTTCTAAGAATTTATTTCTTGTAAGTTATCAAATTTATTGGCATATAATTGTTCATGATAGTCTTTTATAATCCTGTTTATTATATCATTTTGAAAGTTAATTTTAAGTAATTTTAGTTATTTAATAGTAATACATGAATTGTAGAAAAATATTGGTAGTTGCACCCCAATGCAGGAGTGTTTCTGTCACTTTTATATCTAACACTAATTTCTATTTATATTACATATTTTATTTAGTTATAATTTTTATACTTCTACCCTATGACTTTCTCTGCCTATCAAGGATGTTTGTGATTTTGTTTTTTGTCAAATGGAATGGATTATAACTTCATAGTTAGGCGGGGTGCAGTGGCTCCCACTTATAATCCCAGCACTTTGGGAGGCTGAGGTGGGTGAATTGCTTGAGGCCAGGAGTTTGAGACCAGCCTGAGCAAAATAGGAAGACCCCATCTCTACAAAAACATAAAAAATTAGCTGGGTATGATGGTGTGCACCTGTAGTCCCAGCTACTTGGGAGGCTGAGGTGGTGGGAGGATCACCTGAGCCTGGGGAAGTCAAGGCTGTAGTGAGCTGTAATCATGCCACTGTACTGCAGCCGGGCAACAGAGTGAGACTCTGTCTCAAAAAAAAAAAAAAAAAAAAAACCATAGTTAGGAAACTCACAAGATTTTAAAAGAATTATACCAACTTGTATGGTAAGACACAGAAATAGCACAAAATGATGTATGTACTTTATACCTCCAAATTTTTAGGGGCAGGAAAAGGCTGAGAAATCTACTCAGCTGCAATCACAGGCTCCTTTTTTTGTTTTTTGTTTTGTTTTGTTTTAAAAAAAGACGAGTTGGAGGGCAGACCAAGGCCTAGACTTTGTAACCAAGAGTCTCAAGTTCAGGGAACAGGACTGAGCCCTAGTCAAGGAACTGGCAACATATGCCTGAACAAACCTCAGAGTTGTTATAGACCAGTGACTATCGTGTGCCTCCATTTTTCCCTGCTTCAACTAGGAGTGTATATAGTGGTTATACTATGCCTGTCCCATCATTGTCTTTTGGTCTTTTGTGTATGTATTGGGGAAAATGATCTGTCTCTCTCTTTTTTTTTTTTTTTTTTTTTATTGGAGACAGAGTTTCTCTCTGTCACCTAGGCTGGAGTGCAGCAGCGCAATCTTGGCTCACTGCAGGCTCCGCCTCCTGAGTTCACTCCATTCTCCTGCCTCAGCCTCCTGAGCAGCTGGGACTACAGGCGCCTGCTACCATGCCCGGCTAATTTTTTTATATTTTCAGTAGAAACGGGGTTTCACCATGTTAGCCAGGATGGTCTCAATCTCCTGACCCCATAATCTATCTGCCCACCTTGGCCTCCCAAAGTGCTGGGATTACAGGCGTGAGCCACTGTGCCCAGCTGATCTGTCTCTTTAGTTCACAGGTCTTCAGATTGAGAGGAATAGTTTTCAAGGAGCTGTATGCAAAGGACTTACCTGCACCTGGAACTAAATGTAGATGATGTATTACATTTTGCACAGATCTCAATCAAAGCTTGATGGGATGAGGCTTTAGGAGTCTTGGAGAGAGGTGTGTGTTTTATACACGGAAGGGATATGAGTTGTTCTAGCCAGGGTGCAGACTACGGCCACAGTAATCCCTCCCACATACAAAATAGGTTCACTCCTTTCTCCAAGACTCATGAAGTCCAACAGTACCTCCCATCCCATAAGCTCCCCTTATCATGTCACCTTATCCCTGTGCCTGTGGAATGGTGGAGTCTGTGACTCCTCTGCCTGAACCTGGTTGGGCTTTTGTAACTGCCTTGACCAACAGAATGAGGCTAAGGTGATGATATATGACTTCATATATCATTAATGGCTATATTTCACAAAATGTCATGTGCTTCTGCCTTGCCCTCTTTATTTGCTCATTCTTGAAAACCCCCATCTTATTGTTAGACTAAGTAGCCTTAGGAGAAGCCCATGAAGAGGAGAATCAAGGCCCTTAGACCACAGCCCTGGCTGAGCTCCTGATAGTCAGCAACAGCTTGTTAGCCATGTGTATGAGCCATCTGTAAAGTAGAATCTTCAGCCTCCAGTTGATATAGCCTACTGATGCCACATGAAGCAGAGATGAGCTTACACATATTTGAGCAAAAGAAATGATTCTTGACATTTTAAGGTACCAGGTTTTAGGGTACTTTGCTACACAGTGATAGTTGCTCAAAGCACACCCCTCAAGTGATCTCATTTGTTTTTGTGGCATTAACTACACAGATTCTCAAATCTGAATTTTCAGGTGACATATTTATTTGGAGCTCCCACCCATATATCTAACTGTTAATTAGATGTATCCCTCCTTAAGCACAACACATGTGACATTAAGGTATTGTCCTTCACTACCACTGGTTCTTTATTATTTTGGTTATCTTACTTTCCATTCATTGATGGCAGACATCTGGGAAAACATTCTTAATTCCTACATCTTTCTGCATGTAATTTTACATCTGAAATCTCATTTGAAAGCTGACAGAGTGATATTTTAAAATATGATCATGAGTTCATGCAATTTGTAAATGGCTTCACTTTACTTACACAATAAAGCCCCATTTTCTTGGCAGGATATTTGTGGCTTTCAATGATCTGGCCCCTTGCCAGATTTCTAGCCTTGCTGACTATTCCTCCTTTTTGCTTTATAATACTGAATTACTAATAGTTATCCGAATACACAAGGAAAAACAAACAGTCATTTTTACCTCCTTCAGGGTATTCCCCTCATCTAGGTTTTTGGCAGATATTAGTTGCTTGTGGTTGTAAGACCCAGGTTCCTGTTTTCTTGCTGGCTGTTGGACAGGGGTTGTTCTCATTTCGTACAGGCTAATCTCAAGCCCTTGCCACATGGCCCTCTCACAACATTGCAGCTTGCTCCTTCAAAGCCAGTGGGAGAATCTTACTTGAGTGTGCTACAACAGACTCCTGTGTAATGTCACTTAACCAAAGGAATGGCTATCCCACTGGTCCTATTGACACTCAGGGTAGGGGATTATACAAGATTTGTTCACTAGGGGGTAGGAATCTTGGGTGCTGTCTTAGCATTTTGTCTACCTATGGTAGACAAAGTTCAGGGAACAGGACTACCTATGGTAGACAAAATAACTTAAGAGTACTTAATAACTCAAGTTATTGAGTACTCTCTCTCTCTATATATATTATATATCTATAGATATATCTATCTACATATCTATACTTACCTATGGTAGACAGACTTCTAAGATAGCTCCCAAGATTTCTATCCCCTGGTGATAGGAATCACTTTGAGAGGCCAAGGTGGGTGGATTGACTGAGTCCAGGAGTTCGAGACCAGCCCGGGCAACATGGCGAAACCCCCACCTCTACAAAATATATAAAAATTAGCTGGGCGTGGTGATACATGCCTGTAGTCCCAACTACTTGGTGGAGGCTGAAGTGGGAGGATTACCTGAACTTGGGAGACAGAGGTTCAGTGTGCTGAGACCCCGTCACTATACTCCAGCCTGGGTAAGAGAACAAGACTCTATCTAAAAAAAAAAAAAAAAAGTTCAATTATTAGAAAGTTTGGGAGAACTTCCTTTGTATCTGCTTTTATCCACTCTGTTGGTTATTCAGTGGGCTCTTTCAATCTGACAACTCGTGTCCTTCAGTTGTGGGAAAATTTTGTGTTTATTTTAGTAATGATTTCTTCTATTTTCTCCCTTCTCTTTTTCTGTGACTTGCATTATTTAGATGTTAGACCTCTTGAACTAGTCCTTCAATTTTATTACCTTTTTTTCTCTATCTTCCATCTATTTCTGTTGTGCTTTCTGGGAGATTTATTTAACTTTATTTTTCAATTCTTTATGGATCCAGTTTCTTCCTATCTCCTTGAGGTTGTCTATGGTGGTTTCTGAACCTTTCTTCTTCCCTTATAGTCTGTATTTTCTCTACATTATTTATTTTTCTATGTGTTCTAGTCTCTGTCTTTCATGTTGGAGGCTTTCCTCAGGTGTTTGTTAATCCTTGGATGTCTAATCACAATTTAGAATTTGAAACTAAAAGCTGATTGGAAATTCTAACATTGGTGGGACTTGGTGACTTTTAAATATGTATGTATACATATGTAACAGTGATATGTTCACATCTTATTTTTTCATTAATCGTCTTTTTAAATTTTTATTTAATTTTTTCTTTAAAAAAAACAGAGACAGGGTCACGCTTTGTAGCCCAGGCTGGTCTTGAACTCCTGAGCTCAAGTGGTCTTCCATCTTGGCCTCCCAACGTGCTGGGATTACAGGCATGGGCCATTGTGCCTGACCTTTTTATTAATCTTCTTAGTTTCTTACTATCACAATGGAATGATGAGAAAACAGAACAAAAACATCAGTCTTTGCAAGTCTCTGACAAAGAGCAGAGACTTCAAGGCAGTTGCGGTTGGGGGATACTTGAGAGATGTGGCCAAAATAGTACTGACTCTCTTTGGCTGACTGGGCTGAGGAGGGTTGGGAAGGTGAAATGGTGAGAAGGTGGCCCCATTGTAAGCTGTGTTTGACATCTCTGCCCCATGATTGATATGTGTCTGATCTTCACAGACCATCCCATGGGATTTCCCAGTGCCTTCTGGCCGCCTGGACACATGACACCCCACCTCCCTGCCTAGTTCAAATGTCCTGGGAATGCCAAGCAGTGCTAAGATGGACCCTGAAGCCAGCTGTGCTGGGTGGCAGCAAGAGAAGAGAGTGGAGGAGGGGCAAAGGCAGGCAACACTGTTCCAGATTCTCACACATTCTCTGTGTGAGAATTCAAGGAGTGTGGTTGAGTCTTGTCTGGGAGACATCTATGGTGGAAGGTGGAGAAGGTGCAGGTAGCAGTGGCAGAAGTCCACGTCTCTTAGGCAGTAAGCAGACTGAAATGGTGAGCAAGGCCGAGCCTAGAGCTCCATAGAGTAATTGGGCCTGGCCTGCTTTTTGGCGAATCCCAATGTCAGTATCTTTAGGCTTTTGGGGGTTACTCAGTCCCCAAAAAAGGATACAAATTCCAATTGAGGACAAAGGCCTGGCTGCTGGCATTCTGGGAACTAAGTGGAAAGAGAGCTGGGATGAGGTGAACGTCTCAACATTTGGTTACTTAATCTCCCTGATTTCGGCATGGTGTCCACACTGTCAGCTGTTCCTAGATTTCTGCTGGTGTGGGGAAGTGACAGTTGTTTAAGCTCATAGAGTTGGGGAGGGGAATCTAGGGATCTACCTACCTCTCAAAAGCTTTGACACATTCCTACTTATTTTAGAGCCTTCCTGCCACTTCCCTTCCAATATTTCCTTCCCAGGTCCAGACATGCCTGACACCGACAGTTCCTGAGCAATTTTAGGATCCTGTAGTTAAAACGCAGTTTTCCCTCTAATGACTTAGGGTTTTGCCTTGTAGGATCTCCTAAGTGAGTTACTATTCTGACTTCTAAAATTGTGCTACCATTTCTTCTCTTCCCTTCTTCACATACGTGTGTTTATCTCTTTTAAAAATCCCACTGCTGTAGTTTTCCTGGGAGTTCTGGAGGGAGTGAAATTAGATGTGTGTATTTAATTTGCTGCTTTAACTCAGATGTTCCTCATTGTTTTGTAATATGTCATTATATGTTAAATTCTTATATGAAAAAAGTTTATTCCTTAGTTATCTGTTCTGTTTCACTTGAAATATTTATCAAGTAGTCCCACACTGTTTTATTTATTGTTTTTGTTTGTTTATAATATGTTTATTCTTTATGATTATAATTTTTGGTTTAACTTCTTATAAAATCTATTAGTTTTATAATGCCTAAACTTATAGAGGTCCAGACATGATGGCTTATGCCTGTAATCCCATCACTTTGGAAGGCCAAGGCGGGAGGATCACTTGAGCCCAGGAGTTCAAGACCAGCCTGGGCAACATAGGGAGACCTTGTTCTTAAAAAAAATAAAAAAAAAAAAAAAAAAACTAGGCACGGTGGTGTGCATCTGTGGTCCCAGCTACTCAGGAGGCTGAAGTGGGAGGATTGTTTGAGCCCAGAAGGCTAAGGCTACAATGAGCTATGATTGTGCCGTTGCACTCCAGCCTGATGAGAGAGCAAGATTCTGTCTCAAAAAACAAACAAACAAAACTATATAGGTACATTGGGAGCATTAAATTCAGGAAATTAAGGGATCATTTCTGTTATTGGATTATTTTACAGACTTTTTAAACTTGTGACTTTATTAATAAGAATTGGGAGAATTTGAATCCAAATGTTGGAATATTATTATCACTTTTTTTTTTTTTTTTTTT
>NW_016814053.1:4061046-4108396 GCF_001698545.2 Rhinopithecus bieti | reverse complement strand
TATTAATATTTTTAATATTTAATATTGATCTCAGTAGAATTTGGTATTCTTAAAATAACTGGGAGCACATAGTAATTTAATGTTGTTTATAGCTAAACGGGAAATTGAACTTATTAGTGGAATTAATTTAGATGAATATTGTTTTGAATATTTCCATGGAATGTTGGAATAATCAATTTTGATTTGCTCTATTTGCAATAAAATCATATATATTTCCATTTTATAAAGAGGTAGAAGTTGCTGTTATATGTGAAATGTTTTACGGACTTCAATATAATGTGGTTGTGACAAGAAGAAAGTGAGGCTTTCAGCACTTTTTTTGTCACCTTTTTCAGCGTACCCGTTGTCTTTATAGAAGGTATGCTGTAGATGCTTTTCTTTTCATAGTAATTTTGAAGTTACATTTCCTTTTATGTTTTGCTAAGTTTTAGAATTGAAGTTCAAAGGCTTAGTTTTATTTTAGTGTCAAGCAAGTAAAACTTGTTTTTTTTCAGAGTCTTGCCCTGTCACCCAGGCTGGAGTGCAGTGGCACAATCTCGCCTCACTGCAACCTCTGCCTCCTGGGTTCAGACGATTTTCCTGTTTCAGCCTCCCGAGTAGCTGGGATTACAGGCATGTGCCACCACGCCTGGCTAATTTTTGTATTTTTAGTAGAGATGGGGTTTCACCATGTTGGCCAGGCTGGTCTCGAACTCCTGACCTCAGGTGATCCACCCACCTTGACCTCCCAAAGTGCTGGGATTACAGGTGTGAGCCACCACACCTGGTCCAAGTAAAACATTTTTATGTCAAAATAGTTTGCTATATTCATTTTTAAAAAATCAATGTATTTCTAGGGAGTTCCAGTGGAATTTTTGGTATTACATGATGTTGATTTAATAATATCTCATGTGGAACATAATATGCACATTGAGGAAATACAAGAAGATGAAGACGATGACATGGAAGGTCCAGATATAGGTAATGTGTTATGATTCTCATCCCTTCCCCATCCTGCCTAGCACCCATAAAGTCAGTGAAATTTCCAGTGAATTAACTTTCTCAAAGAATGTATTCAGATTCAAGACTCTGTAAAGAAACCTGGCGGAATTTATTTTGAATCACTTTTTGTTTTGTTTTGTTTTGTTTTGTTTTTGAGACGGAGTCTCGCTCTGTCACCCAGGCTGGAGTGCAGTGGCGCAATCTCGGCTCACTGCAAGCTCCACCTCCCGGGTTCACGCCATTCTCCTGCCTCAGCCTCCCGAGTAGCTGGGACTTCAGTTGCCTGCCACCACACCCGGCTAAGTTTTTGTATTTTTAGTAGAGACGGGGTTTCACCGTGGTCTCAATCTCCTGACCTCATGATCCGCCCGCCTCGGCCTCCCAAAGTGCTGGGATTACAGGTGTGAGCCACTGCACCCGGCCCTTGAATCACATTTTATCAAGTTGATTTGTTGAAAGATGTAAGGATGCTATATTTTGTTTAGTGTATTAGCATTTACTGTTACATATCAGGCTTCAAACTTCCCACGTCTGTGCCTTCATCTTCCATATCAGTTCTTTCAGCCATTCTGGACTAGTCCGTGTTTAAAAACTCTACTTAGAAACTACAACATGATAATTCACTGTTACTATTTTTATTAGGAAATGGAATTCTAATAAATATTGTTATATTTGTACTTGTAAATAAATCCAATTGTTAATGGTATAAGGAGTAAATTTCAGTAACATTTTAACACTTCTTTTAAACAGTTATTTCAGTTTTTTAAAAAAATTATTGCTTACATTTATGAAGTACTGTATGGTTTTTAAGGCTTTTCCCACATATTATTTACTTTGATTGTATGCTCTGAGTTAGCTGATACCACCTTCATTTTGTACACAATGAGTCTGCATTTCTTGAGTTCAGTGATCCGCCCAAAGTCCCACAAGTGGCAGGTGGTGGGGCCTGGGCTAGAACTCGAGCATCCTGAAAAAAAATCTTATTTATTAATGACGGTCAAGAATACTTCACTAAAATAATCCAGTGGTGTAAAATTTCATATTTTTAAAGCAACAGTTGGGCAGTAGTGAAATAATTATTCCTGATACATCTTTCATAACATTAATCCTCTTCTGTAATTGTTTATTTACTTTTTTCTCTTCTCCACTAGTCTATAAATGTTTCTAAATCAAGGATTATGTCTTGTTCATTTTTGTATACCATATAGTAAATACTTGAGTGTTTTATATAGTACCATTATAAGCTCCAAGAAGGAAGCAATTTACATATCGTTTTCATGAGCTCCATGCATTGTGATCAAAATCTATATTATAAATTTAATAAGAGCTTTCACTGTTACCATGACCAGTTTCTTGGTTTGAGCGGAGCTCTGGTTTCTTTTCCGATACGCACGGGTTAGAATTGCTTGTGTTCCTCTCTGGAGTTCTCAGTGGGCTTGTCATTACATAAGCAGACCTGTGTTCTCGTCTCTTGTTTCCTCACTTATTCCTGTAATGGTTCCTGTATTTGAACCTTCAGAGTTGGAGGACTTGTCCGCAATCTCAGTTTATTTGATTCCTGTCTTCAGTGGGAGTTGCCTGTTTGAAGATTTCTTTGTGGCCACAGCCCCTATATTGTTTCCTGACTCTATGGCCTTATTTACCCTCTGATGCTGCCTTATCTTTCTGGTTTTTATTTTTATTTTTTCCTTTGACCAACAATAATTGTACATATTTGTGAGGTACATAGTGATGTTTCAATACATACAGTGTATAGTGATCAGGTCAGGATAATTAGCGTATCCATCAAGCATTTTTCATTTCTTTGTGTTGGAAACGTTCAATAACCTCCAGCCTGTTTCTAGTATTTCTTTGGCAGCTTTGCCTTTTTTGTTTATTTTTCATCTTAACTTCCTATTATCAGTAATCCATATTGGCCCAGAATGTTATATGGTGTTGTGCCCATATATAATTCTTCCCCCTCCGTTTGTATCACTCCCGTTTACAAAGGAAAACTAGATGAGAGTTAGGAAAGAATTTATTACCATCTTTGAATGTAAATCAGAGACAGGTGTGCCCCAGAGAAATCAGCAAAATGGAATCAGAATGAAAAACACTGGTTCCACAAAAGGGCAAAAGAAAAGAAGCCTGTGTTCCAGCCTGGGCAACATGACAAAACCCTATCTCTACAAAAAATACAAAAAATAGCCAAGCATGGTGATACGTGCCTGTAATCCCAGCTCCTTGGGAGGCTGAGGTGGGAGGATCGCTTGAGCCCAGGAGACGGAGATTGCAGTGAGCTGAGATCGTGCCAGTGCACTCTAACCTGGGCAACAGAGTGAGACCCTGTCTCAAAAAAAAAAAAAAGAAAAGAAAAGAAAATAGTGTGTATATTATTAATGAATAGGTGGAAGGTAGAGCTGAGGAGTGACTAAATTTACAAGTGATGGTAGCTTATTAGAATATAAGAAAAGAGGGAAAGGAGGAAAAAGAAACAGAGAAGACTGACAGGAAAATGAAAATATATGAATAACAAGAAAAAAATATGGTAAATAAGAAAATAGGCCTTTGCCAATTTTGGTATTGAGAATGTAATTTTTTAGTGTCATGGAATTTGGTGCTTAAAAGTACCTTAAAGTTATATAGTGCGACTCTCATGCTTCACAAGAGTTGAACATTGAGGCCCAGAGAGCTATGTGATTGACTAGAGTCGTACAGTTAGAAAATGGCTGAGGTTATGTCAAAATCCAGATCTAGAATTTTAATTTATAGTATGGTTATGTGTCTCTTAACGATGAGGCTACTTTCTGAGAAATGCATCATTAGGTGATTTCATTGAGCAAACATCATAAAGTTCACTTACACAAATGTACATGGTGTAGCCTATTACACACCTAGGGTGTATGGTCTAGCCTGTTGCTCCTAGGCCACAAACCTAGGCATGTTACTGTACTGAATGCTGTAGGTACCTGTAACACAGTGATAGATATTTATGTATCTAAACGTGTGTAAACATAGAAGAGGTACAATAAAAACACAGTATAAAAGATAAAAAATGGTACACTTGTATAGGGTACATACCATGTATGGAGCTTACAGGACTGGAAGTTGCTCTGGGTAAGTCAGTGAGTGAGTGTAAAGGCCTAGAACATTACATTATTGTAGACTTTATAAATACTGTACACTTAGGCTGTACTAAATTTATGAATTTTTTTCAATAATAAATTTGTCTTAGCTTACTGTAACTTTTTCACTTTATACATTTTACAATTTTAAAACATTTTGACTGTTCTGTAATAACGTTTAACTTAAAGCACAAACACATCATAGAGCTGTACAAAATATTTTCTTTTTTTATATCCTTATTCTATAAGCTGTTTTACCATTTAAAACTTGTATGTTTTTAGGTTTTTTTTTTTTTTTTTTGAACGGAGTCTTGCTCTGTCGCCCGGCTTTTTTGGAGTGCCCGGCCGGATCTCAGCTCACTGCAAGACCGCGCTCCCCTTCACACCATTCTCCTGCCTGCAACCTCCTGAGTAGCTGGACTACAGGCTTCCCGCCACCTCACCCGGCTAGATTTTTTCATATGTCTTTTTTGTTTTGTTTGGTAGAGACGGGACTGGGTTTCACCATGTTGACCAGGTTGGTCTAGAACTCCTGACCTCAAATAATCTGCCCGTCTCGGCCTCCCAAAGTGCTGGGATTACAGGTGTGAGCCACCGCCCCGGCCCCTATGTTTTACGTTTTAAACTTTTCTCTAAAAACAAAAACACAAACACACATCAGTCTAGGCTTATACAGGGTCAAGATCATCCATATTACCTGCTTCCACTTCCACAGTGTCCCTTTGGAAGGTCTTCGGGGACAGTAACAAGCATGGAGCTGTCATTTCCTATGATAATAATGCCTTCTTTTAGAATGCCTCCTGAAGGACCTACCTGAGGCTGTTTTACAGTGAACTTTTTATTTTATAAGTGAAAGGAGTACACTCTAATGATGAGTATAGTAAATATATAAACCAATAATCTAGTCCTTTATTATCATTATCAGGTATTATTTACTGTACATAATTGTATGTGCTATACTTTTTTTTTTTTTTTTGAGACAGAGTTTTGCACTTGTCACTCAGGCTGGAGTACAGCGGTGTAATCTTGGCTCACTATAACCTCCACCTCCTGGGTTCAAGTGATTCTTCTGCCTCAGCCTCCCAAGTAGCTGGGATTACAAGCATGCGCCAACATGCCCGGCTGATGTTTTGTGTTTTTAGTAGAGACAGGGTTTCACCATGTTGGCCAGGCTGGCCTTGAACTCCTGACCTCAAGTGATCCACCCACCTCGGCCTCCCAAAGTGCTGGGATTACAGGTGTGAGCCACCATGCGCAGCCTTATGTGCTATATGACTCACTGTAGGTTTGTTTACACCTGCATCACCACAAACATGTGAGTAATGTGTTGTGCTACAACATTACAGTGGCCACTACATCACCAGATGATAGGAATTTCTCAGCTCCATTATGATCTTAAGGGACTGCAGTTGTATATGTGGTCCATTGTTGACTGAAATATCATTATGGTGTGTGACTGTATTAGAAATTATGTATAAAACAATACTTTAGTTCTATGAATGTATTGTCTTCTTTCTGCCTTCTTTCTTTTTAATGTGTTGTTACAGAGAATTATGAACATACCATAAAGGAGATAGAATAATAGAACAAATTCTTGTTATCCATTACTTGGCCTCACATTATCAAACCGTGGCTAATCCTGCTCCAGTCACCCCCCACCTCTTATTGTTTTGTAGCAAATCCCAAACATATGATTTCATCTATAAGTATTTCCCTGGGTTTCAGAAATATAAGATTTTCATTTTAACATTAACATAATTAATACTATTATTACATCTAAAAAATTAACAATTCTTATTATCATAATATATCCAGTCAGTGTTTGAACTTCCAACTGCACTATGCTCTTACATGCCACTGTGCCTTTGCTCATGCTGTTCTCTTTGCTCTTTATGCCGCCACTGCCTTTCTTCTCTGCCTACCTGAGGTTTCTTTTTCTTTTCATATTCAGCTAGTATCAACTCTTCTAAGAAGCTTTATCCTTTAGTCAAGTTATATGCTCCATCTGTGTTACCATACAATCTCTACAAACTTCCAACAGAATATTTATGAATCCAAATGTATTTTTGAAGATACGTGGATGGATGGATGGATGGATGGATGGATGGATGGATGGATGGATGGATCTATCAGTCTATTGATTGGTCTATCTAAATTAAGGAAAGGTTTTTACATATTCAGAATCCACTCATAACTTGATGCTTTTTGTATAAAATCCAGACTTCTCGTCTCATGTGACCTCTTATGATCTAGCCACTGCCTAGCCTAGAGTTTTCTCATGCTGTTTATTCCTTCAGCCCTATCTTGTCTTAGTCAAATTTGCGTTCTCTCAGCCTTGTATGTGCTAAACTCTTGTATGTCTCAGAGCTTTTGCATATATAATTCTCTTTGTCTAAAACATTCTTTTCTTGATTCTCCACCTGGCAGACTTTGGGCTTCCCAATCTAAATAACCCTGTTATAATCTCTCAGTGTATCCTTTACCTTTCTCCACAAATTGGTCATAATTTATAATTATATGTTGATTCAGTGATCAGTTTGTCTGACTTTTCCATAGATAGAAGTTCCATGTGGTCAGGACTATGTCTGTTTTGTTTACCAGTTTTCCTAGTGCCTGTCACAATGCTTGGCATATAGTAGAGGCAACATAAACAAAACAGCACTATTAATATTCTTTGTAGAACAAGTTTTAATTTTGAAATTGACTAAAACTTTACAACTTCTAGGTCAGGAAGCATCTCAGAGTCAGTTAAGCAACTGGAAAGTTTTTTAAATATCATGCATCCTAACTATTAAGATAGGATGAATTCAAAAGTTTGTATAAAGTACTGAATTCTTACATGCTTCCTATGAGAAGAGCTTAAATCGTTTTCATTATACATCAATATTTAAATTAATTTTTTTTCCAACATTTCAGATGTTCAGGATGATGAAGTGGCAGAAACTGTTTTCAGAGATAGGAAGAGAAAATTACCTTTGGAACTCACAGTGGAACTAACAGAAGAAACATTTAATGCAACAGTGATGGCTTCTGACAGCATAGTACTCTTCTATGCTGGTTGTGAGTATGACCCTTCAAAGGAGACTATTACATATTAGGACATTTAAAAACACAGATTTAACTTTTGGCATTCCATGTATTGCACATTGTAAAATGAAATTGCTTTCGTATGTCTCAAGTAGACTGTGTGCATGGAAGCATTTACTTCTGATTCTGGGATTGTGCAATTTATTTATATCTGATTTACAAATTAAAGATTAATGATTAAACTAGACGTTCATGAATTTTGAAAAATTGTGACTCACGCTAATGATTTTAACATAGTAACAGTTATTATAGATTTATAGTAAGTATATTGCTTTTATCTTTAAATCATAGCTATTTAGCTATATTCCTTGCAGTACAAGTGCGGAAAATCAGTTGCTTTTGAAATTCTTAAGTGGTTGGACTATGTTGAGAAATGTATAGTAGAATATTTCTGATTAACAATAATTTTGGGAAACCTCATAAATCTATATATTTGTTACGTATCAGTGTGGATGCTTTGGGGATACACATGTAATATCTGTTGAATTTTTCATTTTCTTGTAGGGCAAGCGGTATCCATGGCATTTTTGCAATCCTATATTGATGTGGCAGTTCAACTGAAAGGTATTGTACTGTGCTATGCATGCTTATTATTCTGATTTTGAACTGTAGCTATTTGTAAAACTATGTCATGCAAAAAATGTAGAAAACCACATAAAATTTCAGGTTACTATGTTTGTGTCTCCAGGGTTAAGTTAATGAACCAGGAGTTTCAAGAGTGCTTAGGAGCATTCACTTTGATTTGTCTTCATAGAACTGTCTTTAGTGGAAAGTAGAGAGCCTATGTATTAATTACTTGTGGCTACACAGTTAATCCAACAACCTTTTTGGTTCAAGTCAGTCATTCAGCAAGCATTTATGAGTGCCTATTCTGTGCCAGTTACTCCAGTTAAATACTGGAGATAAAAATTTGGCAGATTCAAGACCCAGTCTCATGGTCTAATGAGAGATCAAAGATCCCTGTGTTCTTGAAACTGTATAGTTTACTCTTCATGGATGGAATGCTTTTTAATATCCAGGATCTTTTTATGTTAACTATCTATGAAACCTGATTTAATAGTGGGCAAATAAAGATCCAAGGAATGGACTTTAACTGAAAATATCTGTGCTACCATCTCAGCAAAGACATAGGGAAAAAGAGGGAGGCCTATTAGAGAGGTAATAATGGATTAGGTGTGCTTAATGTAAGTTCCTCATGGTTAGGTAGTGTGCCTTATATCAGCTTACTGGGCTTGGCATATTGCCTTACATTGCAGAATATCTGGTTTTTAATAATTGAATAAATGAATAATAGAGTTTCATAAATTTGTTTCATTTAATGGAAACTGTGTACTGATGTACAACTTATTTATACATTGACGCTTTTGAAAACTCAAGAAATTGATTCCAGATACTCAAACCTAAGTGTATCATTCCTTTTTTTAAATTACTATTTTTTTATTTGCATAGGTTATTGGGGAACAGATGGTGTTTGGTTACATGAGTAAGTTCTTTGGTGGTGATTTGTGAGAGATTGGTGCACTCATCACCTGAGCAGTATACACTGTGCTGCACCCAATTTGTGACCTTTTATTCCTTACCCCCTTCCCACCCTTTCCCCTTGAGTCCCCACAGTCCATTTTGTCTTTCTTATGCCTTTGCATCCTCATAGCTTAGCTCCCAAACATGAGTGAGAACATGTGATGTTTGGTTTTCCATTCCTGAGTTAGAATAATCGTCTCCAGTCTCATCCCAGTTGCTGCAAATGCCGTTAATTCATTCCTTTTTATGGCTAAGTAGTATTCCATTGTATACATATACACCACAGTTTCTTTGTCCACTCGTTGATTGATGAGCATTTGGGTTGGTTCCATGTTTCTACAGTTGCAAATTGTGCTGCTATAAATAGGTGTGCCAGTATCTTTTTCACATAGTGACTTATTTTCCTCTGGGTAACCAGTAGTGGGATTGCTGGATCAAGTTCCTTTTAGTTCTTTAAGGAATCTCCACACTGTTTTCCATAGTGGTTGTATTAGTTTACATTCGCACCAGCAGTGTTGAAGAGTTCCCTGTTCATCACATCCATGCCAACATCTATTTTTAAAAAAATTTTTTTTGATTATGGCCATTCTTGCAGGAATAAGGTGGTATTGCGTTGTGGTTTTGAATTGCATTTTCCTGATCATTGGTGATGTTGAGCATTTTTTCATGTTTATTGGTCATTTGCATATCTTCTTTTGTAACTGTTTCTGTTCATGTCCTTAGCCCACTTTTTGATGGGAGTTTTTTTTTTCTTCTTGCTAATTTGAGTTCATTGTAGATTCTGGATATTAGTTTTTTGTCAGATGTATAGATTGTGAAGATCTTCTCCCATTCTGTGAGTTGTCTGTTTACTCTGCTGACCGTTCTTTTGCTGTGCAAAAGCTCTTTCATTTAATTAAGTCTCAGCTATTTATCTTTGTTTTATTGCATTTGTTTTGGGTCCTTGGTCATGAAATTCTTGTCTAAGCCAACGTCTGGAAGGTTTTCCAATGTTGTCTTCTCTTTTTTTATAGAATTTTTATAGTTTCAGGTCTTAGATTTAAGTCTTTGATCTATCTTGAGTTGATTTTGTATAAGGTGAGAGGTGAGGATCCTGTTTCATTCTCCTACATGTGGCTTGCCAATTATCTCAGCACCATTTGTTGAAGAGAGTGTCTTTCCCCACTTTATATTTTTGTTTGCTTTGTTGAAGATCAGTTGGCTGTAAGTATTAGGGTTTATTTCTTAGTTCTCTGTTTTGTTCCATTGGTCTCTGTGCCAATTTTTATGCCAGTACCACGCTCTTTTGGTGACTCTGGCCTTATAGTTTGAAATAGGTAATGTGATGCCTCCAGATTTGTTCTTTTTGCTTAGTCTTACTTTGGATATGAGGGCTCTTTTTTGGTTCCATATGAATTTTAGGATTGTTTTTTCTAGTTCTGTGAAGAATGATGGTGGTATTTTGATGGGAATTGTGTTGAATTTGTAGATTGCTTTTGGCAGTATGGTCATTTTCACAATACTGATTCTACCCATCCATGAAAATGAGATGTGTTTCCATTTGTTTGTGTCATCCATGATTTCTTTCAGCAGTCTTTTGTAGTTTTCTCTGTAGAGGTCTTTCACCTCCTTGGTTAGGTATATTCCTAAGTTTTTTTTTTTTTTGCAGCTATTGTAAAAGAGGTTGAATTCTAGACTTGATTCTCAGCTTGGTCGCTGTTGGTGTATAGAAGAGCTATTGATTTGTGTATGTTGATTCTGTATCTGGAAACTTTACTGAATTCTTTTATCACTTCTAGGAACTTTCTGGATGAGTCTTTAGGGTTTTCTAAATAAACAGTCATATCATCACCGAACAGCAGCAGTTTGACTTCTTCTTTACCAATCTGGATGCCTTTATTTCTTTCTCTTGTTTGAGTGCTCTGGCTAGGACTTCCAGTACTGTGGTGAAGAGGAGTGGTGAGAGTGGGCATCCTTGTGTTGTTCCATTTCTCAGAGGGAATGCTTTCAATTTTTCCCTATTCAGTATTATGTTGGCTGTGGGTTTGTTATAGATGGCTTTTATTACATTGAGGTATGTGTCTCATATGCCAGTTTTGCTGAGAGTTTTAATCATAGAGGAATGCTGGATTTTATCGAATGCTTTTTCTGCATCTATTGAGATGATCATGTGATTTTTGTTTTTGATTCTGTTTATGTGGTGTATCGCATATATTGACTTGTGTATTTTAATTATCCCTGCATCCCTGGTATGAAACCCACTTGATCATGGTGGATTATCTTTTTGATATGTTGTTGGATTCAGTTAGCTAGTGCGTTGTTGAGGATTATAGCATCTATGTTCATCAGGGATATTGGTCTGTAGTTTTCTTTTTTGGTTATGTCTTTTCCTGGTTTTGGTATTAGGGTGATACTGGTGTCATAGAACGATTTCGCGAGGGTTTCCTTTTCCTCTTCTTGTGGAATAGTGTCAGTAGGATTGGTACCAATTCTTCTTTGAATGTCTGGTAGGATTCTGCTGTGAATCTGTCTTGTCCTGGACTTTTTTTTGTTGGTAATTTTGTTACCATTTCAATTTCACTGGTTGTTATTGGAGTGTTCAGAGTAGCTAATTCTTCCTGATTTAAGCTAGGAAGGTTGTATCTTTCCAGGAATTTATCCATCTCCTCTAGGTTTTCCAGTTTATGCCCATAAAGGTGTTCTGAATTATCTTTTGTATTTCTGTGGTGTCAGTGTGATATCTCCCATTTTGTTTCTAATAGAGCTTATTTGGATTTCCTCTTTTCTTTTCTTGGTTAATCTTGCCAACGGTCTGTCCATTTTATTTTTCTTTGCAAAGAACCAGCTTTCTGTTTCATTTATCTTTTGTATTTTTGTTGTTATTTCAATTTCATTTAGTTCTGCCCTGATCTTGGTTATTTCCTTTCTTCTGCTGGGTGCGGACTTCGTTTGTTCTTGTTTCTCTAATTCCTTGAGGTGTGACCTTAAATTGTCTGTCTGTGCTCTTTCAGACTTTGATGTAAGCAGTTAGGGCTATGAACTTTCCTCTTAGCACTGCCTTTACTATATTCCAGAAGTTTTGATAGGTTGTGTCACTATTGTCATTCAGTTTGAAGAATTTTTAAATTTCCATCATGATTTCATTTTTGACCCAATGATCATTCAGGAGCAAGTTATTTAATCAACTCCTTCTGGAGTTGATTTCCAGTTTTATTCCACTGTGGTCTGAAAGAGTACTTGATATGATTTCAATTTTCTTGAATTTATTGAGGCTCATTTTGTGGCCTCTATCATATGGTCTATCTTGGAGAAAGTTCTATGCACTGTTGAATAGAAAGTGTATTCTGTGGTTGTTGGGTAGAATGTTCTGTAAATACCTGTTAAATCCATTTGTACCAAGGTATACTTTAAAGCCATTGTTTCTTCGTTGACCTTCTGTCTTGATGACCTGTCTAGTGCTGTCAGTGGACTATTGTAGTCTCCCACTATTATTACGTTGCTATCTATCTCATTTCATAGGTCTATTAGTAATTGTTTTATAAATTTAGGTGCTCCAATGTTAGGTGCATATATATTTAGGATTGTGGTATTTTCCTGTTAGACAAGGCCTTTTATCATTACGTAATGACCCTCTTTGTCTTTTTTATAACTGCTGTTGCTTTAAAGTTTGTCTTGTCTGATACAAGAATAGCTACCCCTGCTCGCTTTTGGTGTCCATTTGCATGGAAGGTCTTTTTCCATCCCTTTACCTTAAGTTTATGTGAGTCTTTATGTGTTAGGTGTGTCTCTTGAAGGTAGCAGATGGTTGGTGAATTCTTATCCATTCTGCAATTCTGTGTGTTTTAAGTGGAGCTACTTTAGGCCATTTACATTCAATGTTAGTATTGAGATGTGAGATACCATTCCATTCATCATGCTATTTGTTGCCTGTATACCTTTTTTAAAAATTGTGTTTGTTTTGTAGGTCATGTGAGATTTATGCTTTAAAGAGGTTCTTTTTTGATGTGTTTTCAGGGTTTGTTTCAAGATCTAGAGCTCCTTTTAGCAGTTCTTGTAGTGCTGGCTTGGTAGTGACGAATTCTCTCAATGTTTGTCTGAAAAATACTGTATCTTTCCTTCACTTAGGAAGCTTAGTTTTGGTGGGTACAAAATTCTTGGCTGATAATTGTTTTGTTTGAAGAGGCTGAAGATAGGATCCCAATCCCTTCTAGCTTGTAGAGTTTCTGCTGAGAAATCTGCTGTAAATCTGATAGGTTTTCTTTTATATGTTACCTGGTGTTTTGCATCACAGCTCTTAAGATTCTTTCATTTGTCTTAACTTTAGATAACCTGGTGACAGTGTGTCTAGGCATTGATCTTTTTGTGATGAATTTCCCAGGTGTTTTTTGGGCTTCTTGTACTTGGATGCCTAGTTCTCTAGCAAGGCTGGGGAAGTTTTCCTTGATTATTCCCCCAAATATATTTTCCAAATAGATTTCTCTTCTTTCTCAAGAACGCTGATTATTCAGGTTTGGTTGTTTAACATAATCCCAAACTTCTTGGAGGCTTTGTTCATATTTTCTTATTTTTTTCTTTGTCTTTGTTGCATTGGGTTAATTCGAAAACCTTGTCTTCGAACTCTGAAGTTCTTTCTTCTGCTTGTTTGATTCTATTGCTGAGACTTTCCAGAGCATTTTGCATTTCTGTAAGTGCATCTATTGTTTCCTGAAGGTTTGATTGATTTTTATTTATGCTATCTATTCCATTGAATATTTCTTCCTTCTTGTATAATTTTTTTCAATGTCCTTACATTGGGCTTTGCCTTTCTCTGGCACCTCCCTGATTAGCTGAGTAACTAAGCTTCTGAATTCTCTTTCAGGTAGATCAGGGATTTCTTCTTGGTTTGGATCCCTTGATGGAGAGCTAGTGTGATTTTTTGGGGGATGAGTTGAAGAATCTTGTTTTGTCATATTACCAGAGTTGGTTTTCTGGTTCCTTCTCATTTGGGTAGGCTCTGTCAGAGGGAAGGTCTAGGGCTCAAAGCTGTTGTTCAGTTCCTTTTGTCCCACAAGGTGTTCCCTTGATGCAGTACTCTTTCCCTTTTCCTAGGGATATGGCTTCCTGAGAGCCGAGCTATAGTGATTGTTATCTGTCTTCTGGATCTAGCCATCCAGCAAGTCTACCGGGCTCCAGGCTGGTACTTGGGGTTGTCTACACAGAGTCCTGTGATGTGAACCATCTGTGGGTCTCTCAGCCATGGATACTGGCACCTGTTTCAGTGGAGGTGTCAGAAGGGCAAAATGGACTCTGTGAGAGTCCTTAGCTTTGGTTGGTTAATGCAATATTTTTGTGCTGATTTACCTCCTGCTGGGAGGTGGCACTTTCAAGAGAGGATTGGCTCGAAAGTGCATTGGTGTCGGGAGGAACAGGCAGTGAGCAGGGCCCTATAACTCCCAAGAGTATATGCCCTTTGTCTTCAGTTACCACGGTGGGTAGGGGACCATTAGATGGGGGCAGGGCTAGGCGTGCCTGAGCTCAGACTCAACTTGGGCAGGTCTTGCTGCATCTGCTGTGGGGGATGGGGGTGAGGTTCCCAGGTCAATGGAGTTATGTTCCTAGGAGGATTATGGCTGTCTTTGCTGTGTCATGCAGGTTGTCAGGGAAGTGGAGGAAAGCAGTCACAGGCCTCACCCAGCTCCCATACAACCCAAAGGGCCAGTCTCACTTCCACTGTGCCCCCACTCAAAAGCACCAAGTCTGTTTGCAGGCAGTGGGTGAACAGGGCTGAGAACCTGCCCTAGGCTACCTGCCTTCCAGCTGCGAAAATAAGTAGGGCTTTCTTTCTTCCCCAACCTGTGGTGTCTGCACGCTGGATTCATGCCCTACCCCGAGTTCTGGCCAGGAGACTTTTCGATTGGTTCAAATTGTTACAAAGTTCAGCTAGAGGTTTCCTTTTGCCCGTGGCCTTTTCTGAGTGCCTCCGGTAGCCCTCCTCAAGGACCCCTTGTGAGGTGAGGCACAGATGGCTTGGTAGGGGACCCAGCGAGCCCACAGGGATTTTCCTGCTGCTTCCTCTATCCATGTATTTCGCTTTTGCTCTGCTCTCTAAATTGACTCAACTCCAGGTAAGGTCAGAATCTTCTCCTGTAATCTAGACCTTTAGGTTCCCCCATGGGAGTGTGTGTTCGGGGTGGACGATCTGCCTTTCCCACTTCCAGTTTGAGTACTCACAGTATTTGGGGTGTCTCCCAGGTCCTGCAGGTGCAATCACTTCCTTCAGAGGGTCTGTCAGTTCTCTTGGCTCTCCTTATGTATTGCTGCAGTTTTGGAGCAAAAGTTCATGATGCAAGCCTCCACACGCTGTTCTCTCTGTCCCCATTCCTTTTATTACCCAACCACATTTGATCCAACTTTTGATTATTACTGAGTGAAGGGATAATTAAGTCTGTAGACACAACGATCTGTAATCTTTTTTTTGAGATGGAGTTTTGCTCTTGTCGCCCAGGCTGGAGTACAATGGTGTGATCTCAGCTCACTGCAACCTCCGCCTCCTGGGTTCAAGTGATTCTCCTGCCTCAGCCTCCCAAGTAGCTGGGATTACAGGTGTGCACCACCATGCTTGGCTAATTTTTATATTTTTAGTACCGACAGGGTCCAGGCTGGTCTCACACTGCTGACCTCAAGTAACCCACCTGCCTCGGCCTCCCAGAGTGCTGGGATTATAGGCATGAGCCACTGCGCCCAGCCTCTAATCATTTTTTAAATAAGCAAATCCTCTTACTTGATTTCATATTTTCCTTTATGCAAAGCAAGTTGCAATCTACGGACAAATTTAAGTTTTCTTCTTTTAGATTCCATAGCCTTATTGGCAAATACTTAGAAGAAAAGCAACAAAGGAGAAAATATAAATCATAATGAAGTAGTGATTGGATAATATTCCTCAAGAATATGATTAATTATCCCTCTCTCCACCCCATTTAATTAGACACCAGATGAAAATGGAAAAAGATTTCCTTGCATTCTTTTCTATTAATGACCAAATAAACTACCTGCCTCCTTAATGCAAGGGCTCAGAGTTGTATGTGTTTGTAGAATAAAAAAGTAGATAAGCAACCCGGGACTTGTTTTCCTTTTCATTCACTATGTTCTTTATGAATAACAATTTTTTTTGGTAATCAGATATCAGAATGGATTATTTTGGAAGTTCAGGGAACTTAATGTAGAAATGCATTGCATAGGAAATTACAATGTTTTGTGTTTATGTTGAAGCCTACACTATAACTTTATAAATTAGGAAAATATAATAATACCTTGGGCATTTAGTTCTATCATCTGTCTTTCTGACAGATCTGACTTTGTGGGAAAAAGCCATTTGTATCTCTTAGTCCAAGACAATGAAGAATGTTTTTTACTCTGTCACAAGGTGGCAGCAAATGTCAAAATTTTATACTTACATAATACCTGTATCTAAGATAATCTGTTTTTTCCTTTAAATTAGGAACCTATTTGAAATTACTGCATTGATAAAGTATATGGGATGTAATACTATAGGCATCTTAGAATGTTAGACTATTTTAATTGAAACATGAATAAATATTGGAACCATTTTACAGGAATAAAAATAAAACTTTTAAATTGATAACTTCAGTATAACTTTTAATGATATGTATCAGTATTACTTTTCTGGTTTTAAAAATAACATCAAAATTTTCCATTTCAACTGTAGGGACAAAGGAATAATCACATTTTTAGCAGTAGTAGACATGCTGAGGATGCTTATTGAAAGGAAAGAACTGCAGCTGGAAGAGCACTATATTCCGTACTTGGGCGGCAAAATATATAACATGGCACTTTGTATAAACAAGCATCACCAGATGTTTATTGATGAAATTGAAGCAGCTGCGTTGTCTGGGGTATATACCCTGGGGTTTGTTGTCATGCACCAGGAAAATTTAGGACACGGACACACACAAGGAGTTTAGGAGCAGTTTAATAGAAGAGAAAGAGAAACAGCTTCCTCTATAGAGGAAGGGGTCTCCAAGCAGAAAGGACTGGCTGGCAGCGAATGTGTCGAGTTTTATAGTCCAGTTTTAGAAGGTGGTGTCTGATTTACATAGGGCTCATAGATTGGTTCAGTCAGGTATGATGTTTACACAGTGGCGTAGGAAAGTCTGGTCGACCCACCTTAATCTTATACAAATGGGCTTTCCAGTTGTCTGGGGCCATCTTGTCTGCTCCTTATGGAACACATGCCTGGCAGAGAAGGGAAGACAGAGCAGCCATGTTGAAAACGTCTAGTCCTTAGTTCCTGCCAGTACGTGCAAACTTTCAGCTTGTAGGCTGCTCTTTGTTAGAAAAAGATTTGGGGCTGCTTTTCATTAAAAGAAAAATCTTACCGAGGACTCCCATACCCTTGCTATCTGCCTAAGTGATTTCTTCTTAACTCCTGTATCAAAATGATTAAAACAAGGATAAGAGAACTTTGATAGGAAGTAACTTAGCAGGTCTGAATTGGGAAGAAATAAGGATTTATATTTGTTTATATGCTCATACAAAATTCAAGTATTAATATCCTTTAATGTAAGAATTTAAAATTTGTGAAGAAATATCAATGTACTTTCTATACATTTTTACTGGGTACATACTGTGTAATAGACACTGTGCTAGGCAGTGTGTATATAGTGGTGAATAAGACAAAGGCCAGGAGCTGTGGCTCATGCCTGTAATCCCAGCACTTTGGAAGGCTGAGGCAGGCAGATCACAAGGCCAGGAGATCAGGACCATCCTAGGTGAAATCCCGTCTCTACTAAAAAACAGAAAAAATTAGCCGGGCATGGTGCTGGGCACCTGTAGTCCCAGCTACTCGGGAGGCTGAGGCAGCAGAATGGCGTGAACCCGGGAGGCGGAGCTTGCAGTGAGCCGAGATAGCTCCAGCCTGGGCTACAGAGCGAGACTCCGTCTCAAAAAAACAAATTTTAATTTAAATTTAAAAAATTTGGTGATAAAATATTAAAATATCACATTCACAATTTTAATGATATGATTAAGTTACATTTAGACTATATTCTAAATTGATACACAAAGATTCCTTCTTTCATCTAGTATGATACTAAATTTTATTTTTTATTAGAATTTATTCTTTTGAGTTGTATAGTGCTTATTTTATTTAGCATTTGATCTCTTTCCACACAGCGATTTATAATATTTTAGATAACTTTCCCCTTTTTTTAATAGAGCAAGTAGGAATTTCTGTTTGAGATTCTACTATGTGTTTTCTTAGGCTGAAAAGAAATTATAATATTTAGACAGATTAGGTATCTGAAGTCTTATGTGAGTTTCACATATGTCATTTATTCACATGCATATTTAAGGTGCTGCAGGTTCTGGAAAATCAGTGATAAATAAATAGGTACAGTCCCTGCCCTCACAGAGTTGTCTTGGTAGAGACACGTTAATCAGATAATGAATAGTATATAATTACATAAGGAGATAAGGAAAGAAGCATGGTTCTATAATAGCATATGTCAAGGGAACCTGATGTAGATCAGTGTGTCAGAGAAGGCTTCCTTGAAGTTGTACATGGTGAGAAAGATTTAACTCTGCAAAGGTTGGTGGGGGTAAGCTGGTACCAAAACAGATTTGAGTTTTGAAAAGATATCTCTAGTATTAGGGTAGAGACACTGAATTCAAGGAGATGAATTAGAAGCCTATTGTAGTTATCCAGGAGAAATAACAACTTGAGTAGTGGTAGTGAAGAGAAATGGACAGTAATTAGAGATACTAAAAATTTAGGTGGTAAAATTGAAAGAACATGCTGATTAATTAATAGGCATGAAGGGCTTGGGAATGGGGAGGTATGAAAGATGAAGCTTTGTTTTTTTGAGTTGCACAAGAGCAGCAACATTCACCAACACACACAGAAAAGAAACCACATATGGTTTTAGACTTATTGAGTTTGAGGAGGTTTCCATTCAAAGGAAAACAGAGAATGTAGTAAAGATACATGGGTCTTTTGGAACTTCAAGGAGTTTGGGCCAAAGACATAAATATAGGATTCATTAGATTATCTGTGGTTGAGGTTGTGTAGGAAGAGAGCGAAGAAAAACAAGAGAAGGCAGCTTAAGCTGAGCCTTGAAGGACTCCCAACTTTACTGGCTTGAAGAGCCTACAAAAGGGAACAAAGAGGAGAAACTAGAAAGGAAGGGAAAAGGCCAATAGGGGATGGTGTTGCAAAGATCAAGGGAAGAGAGTGTTTAAGCAGGAGTGTTTCATGCTGAGAAGTTAAAATAAGAATGGGATAGAAAAATATTGAAAATCCTAAGCAAATGCATTTTCTACAATTAGTAATTACAAATGTGCATTTTCCTTTTATTTAGGCACATCTACTATGCTTCTTACTAGAATAAACTGTGCAGATTGGTCTGATGTATGTACTAAGCAAAATGTTACTGAATTTCCTATTGTAAAGATGTACAAGAAAGGGGAGAACCCAGTATCTTATGCTGGAATGTTAGGTACCAAAGATCTCCTAAAATTTATCCAGCTGTAAGTATTCAGCTTCATTATAAGATCTTTAAATGTTTAGGTCTTTAGAAGTTCTAATTCTCAGACTTTGCTGACACTTTAAATAGGTGAAGGAGGATACTAGAATTGAGATCACAAAATAAATATTCATTAGAGTCTATGTACATTTCGTCACTTTTGGGGAGATAGTAATTTTGTTTAATGAGTCTGATTTTCTTTAAGAATAATATTTAATTTTCTATATTTTATAAGATATTTATCCTATGTAATATATTGTTTGCTGTGTTTAGTATGCTTTATTTTTTTACAAACAGAAAATATCTTTAAAAATTAATTTTTAATATAGCTATGTATTTATCCAGCAATAGGATTTCATATCCAGTGAATATAACATCGATTCAAGAAGCAGAAGAATATTTAAGTGGGGAATTATATAAAGACCTGATCTCCTATTCTAGTGTGTCAGTACTGGGACTATTTAGTCCAACCATGACAACAGGTAAGTAGAGCTGAGCTTTTAAATTATACAGTACAGTATATCATTGCTTGCTAGTTTTATTTTTTAAGAATATCTTTTTAAATTATAGAGAATTTCAAAATTATGGAGAAGTTTGAAGAAAAATAAAATACTGTAAGCTAATTATTCGGAGACTGTTAAATTTTGATGTAATTTCTTCCATCTTTTTTCTGTGTACCTACATATTGCATATTTATGTATGTTTTAACATAATTGGGCTAAAGCTGTGTATCTAGCTGTGTACCAAGCTCTTGGTTTTTTTTTTTTGAAACGGAGTCTCGCTCTGTCACCAAGCTGGAATGCAGTGGTGTGATATCGGCTCACTGCAACCTCTGCCTTCTGGGTTCAAGTGATTCTCCTGCCTCAGCCTCCCGAGTAGCTGGGACTACAGGTGTGCATCACTATGCCCAGCTAATTTTTGTGTTTTTAGTAGAGATGGGGTTTCACCATGTTGGCCAGGATGGTCTCGATCTCTTGACCTCGTGATCCACCTGCCTTGGCCTCCCAAAGTGCTGGGATTATAGGCATGAGCCACCGTGCCCAGCCAGAATCTTGTTTTTATTTAACATTACAGTGATGTATTGATATTCTTCATGAACGTTACGGCTGCATAATATTTGGTGAATATATATATATATCAAAATGTATTTAAATTTTTTTTTTTTTTTTTTTTTTTTTTGAGACAAGGTCTTGCTCTGTCACCTAGGCTGGAGTGCAATGGCGTGATCTCGGCTCACTGCACCCTCCACTTCCTGGGCTCAAGCAATCCTCCCACCTCAACCTCCTGAGTAGCTAGGACCACAGACATGTGCCACCATGCCTGGCTAATTTTTTGTGTTTTTGTAGAGACGGGATTTCACCATGTTGCCCAGGCTGGTCTTTAACTTCTGAGCTCAAGCTATCCACCCACCTTGGCCTGCCAAAATGTTGGGATTACAGATGTGAGCCACCACACCTGGCCTTTTTTAACTATTTACAAACAATATTTGTACTGTTTTCTTTTTTTTTTCCTTCTGTATGTGAAGAATATTTTTGAGTCTTTGTATGGATTTTAGACTATATAATAAGTTTAGATTCCCAATAGAATAACTATGCCTTCTGTAAATTGTAAGTTGTATACATTACTCATTGGTTTTTTTTTGAGACAGGGTCTCTCCCTATTGCCCAAGTTGGAGTGCAGTGGCACAGTCACAGCTCACTGCAGCCTCAACCTCCTGGGCTTAAGTGATCCTCCCACCTCAGCCTCCTGAGTAGCTAGGATTATAGACATGTGCCACCATGCTCATTAATTTTTAAATTTTTTGTAAAGACGAGGTCTCCCTGTGTTGCCCAGGCTGCTCTCAAACTCCTGGGCTCAAGCAGTCTTCCTGCCTTGGCCTTCCAAAGTGCTGGCAGTAAGGCATGAGCCACTGTGCTTGCCCACTCATTTTTTAAAATGGGGTTTTACTGTTTGTCTAATGAATTGGTGTGAGACCTGTGTATATTAAGGATATTAAGCTTTTGTCATTTTGTTCCAGTTATTTTCCCTCAGTTTGTTATTTGCTCTTTAGCTTTGTTTAATGATAATTTTATATATCACATTTAAAATTTTTTTAATCTATTGACTTTAAGATTTTTTCCATTGCTTTTAGCTATAAAAAACCCTATCATTTTGTCACCTAATATTCACTTGTATTTTTTCTTGCTTTAATTTACAGTATTTTCTTATTTTAATTTTCTTGCTTTGTATATTTTGCTTTTAAAACTTTTGATAAAATACACATGACATAAAATTTACCATCTTACCTGTTTTTAAGTGTGTATTTTACAAGTATTAAGTATATTCACATTGTTGTACAACTAATCTCCAGAATATTTTCATCTTGCAAAACTGAAACTCTGTACCCATTAAACAACAGCTTTTCATTTCATCCTCCTCCCAGGCCCTGATAACCACCGCTCTATTTTCTGTTTATATGAGTCTGGCTACTCTATGTACCTCATATAGATGGAATCATACAGTATTTGTCTTTTTCTGACTGGCTTATTTCACTTAGCATAATGTCTTCAGGGTTTATCTATATTGTAGTATGTGTCAGAGTTTCCTTCCAATTTTAGGCTGAATAGTATTCCATTGTATGTATATATCTTATTTTGTTTATGTGTTTATCCATTAATGAATTTTTGGGTTACTTCTACCTCTTGGCTGTTGTGAATAATGCTGTTGTGAACATTGGTATGGAAATATCTCTCTGGGACTCTGCTTTCAATTATTTTGGGTATATACCAAGAAGTGGAATTGCTGGGTCATATGGTAATTCTGTTTTTAATTTTTGAGGAACCGCAGTACTCTTTTCCACCCTGGCTGCATCATTTTACATTCCTACCAACGGTATACAAGGGTTCCAATGACTTTAACATCCTTGCCAATACTCGTTATTTTACTTTATTTTTTATGATAGCCATCCTAATAAGCATGAGGTGATATCTTGTTGTGGCTTTGATTTGCATTTCCCAAACGATTAGTGATGTTGAGCATCTTTTCATTATGCTTGTTGGTCATTTGTATATGTTCTTTGGAGAAATGTCTGCAACTCCTTTGCCTATTTTTCAATTGGGTTGTTTATATTTTTTGTTGTTGCAGAAAATTATATATTCTGGATATTATCCTTTATCAAAGTTTTGACTCATAAATATTTTCTCTCATTTCATAGGTTGCTTTTTTACTCGTTGATTGTGATTTTTTCCCTTTTTTTAAAAAGTTTTTAACGCTTTAGGTATTTTAGTGCATGGGATGAGTGTAGGTGCCAACTTGATTTTTTTTCTAATAGTAATGTTTATCATTTTTTTCCTCCTCTATATGTGGTTTCACCATCACTATATTAAGTCCTTATCTATATATATATATCTGTAATATATATGTCTGTTTAATTGTTTTCTATTTTATTCACTTTACCTATTGATACTATAATCTGTTTTATAATGCACGTTGAATATATAATCAAGTCTCTGATTTGTCTTTTTAAATATTTTCTTGTTTTTTTTCTGTTGACTCTTCTAGGTGAACATTTAGTAATTTATACTTACTCTCTTAACTGATTTGGATATCTGCTGCCTGTTTTATGCTTCATTGTTGTTTCTTTAGTTTTTCTTTATTTTTTAAAATATGGTGTCTACTTCTTTTGCTTGTATTTTCTCCAGGACTAGAGAAAATGCTCACCAAAAACATATTTGAACCTATAAAGTTAAAGATCATTTCAATGATTTTGACTCCCTCTTGTGGAAGATTCTTTTAATTTCTTTTTTTTTTTTTAAGTCTTGCTTTTTTTTTTTTTTTTTTTTTGATACAGAGTCTTGTTCTCTCATCCAGGTTGGAGTGCAATGGCGTGATCTCAGCTCACTGCAACCTCTGCCTCCCAGGTTCATGCGATTCTCCTCTCTCAGCCTCCCCAGTTGCTGGGACTACAGGCATGTGCCACCATGCCTGGCTAATTTTTGTGTTTTTAGTAGAGATTGGGTTCTATGTTTTTTTTTATTTGTATGCCATGGTTTCATGTAATGGACTCACATTAGCTTTATTGCTGAGCAGTTTATTTATTTATTGCATCATACATAATAAAATGTTGGAAATCTTTTAAAGAAAATCCTTGCATTCACTTTTCCAACATTTTATTATGAACTTTTTCAAGCATACAGCAAATTTGGAAGAATTGTACAGTAAACACCCATATACTCACCACCTAGATTCCACTATTAACATTTAATATTTGCTTTAGTACCTACCTGTATATCTATTTATTAATTCATCTAATTTTTGATGCAATTCAAATTAATGTTTTTGCATTCAACTTTGATATGCTTATAACAATTATTTTTACTTTGATAGTTTTACATGGCAGCATATACTACAGTATTTTTAAAATATCACAACTTCTCTTTTCTGAGACCCTTACTCTTTATCTCTTGCTTCACAGGAATGTGTCTTTTAATACGTTTTTAAGGAAGGGTACACATAGAATATTTTTTCTGACCAATGGTATTTCTGGGAATGTTATTTGTTGCTTTTGCATCTAGGTGGACTCTTGAGTCGGTAACAAAACTCTCAATGTTTTCTTTTCTTTTCTTTTCTTTTCTTTTTTTTGAGACAGAGTCTTGCTCTGTCACCCAGGCTGGAGTGCAGTGGCGCAATCTTGGGTCACTGCAAACTCCGCCTCCCGGATTCATGCCATTCTCCTGCTTCAGCCTCCCGAGTAGCTGGGACTACAGGTGCCCGCAACCACACCTGACTGATTTTTTGTATTTTTAGTAGAGACGGGTTTCACCGTGTTAGCCAGGATGATTTCCATCTCCTGACCTCGTGATCCACCTGTCTCGGCCTCCCAAAGTGCTGGGATTGCAGGCATGAGCCACCACACCTGGCCAATGTTTTCTTCACTATACTAACTCTTACCAATGATCTAGGAAACTTCCCTCCTCCTTGTTTTTCTTTTCTTGAGATGGATTTCAAATTCTGAATGAAAGATTTTAAGAATATTTGTCTGAGAAGAGGACCCCACTGGTCTAGCATTATATTTGCACATAATAGATACTATTAATTACATATTAAATTTTGCTTTCTACAAATTTACATCTAGCAATTTTTTTTTCTACTTTGTTTTCAGAATTGTAAAAAGTAAAAGCCAAAGGAACTTACAAAAAATAAATAATAAGAATATTAATGTGTACCCTGTGGCTTATCATCTTTGAAGGCAAAATCCTAGAGAGCATATCTTTCTATTTTTTTTTTTTTTTTTTAGACAGAGTCTTGCTCTGTCACCCAGACTGGGGTGCAGTGGCATGATGTTGGCTCACTGCAACCTCCACCTCCCAGGTTCACACAGTTCTCATGCCTTAGCCTCCCCAAGTACTGAGACCACAGATGTGTGCCATGCAGCAGCATGCCCAGCTAATTTTTTGTCTTTTTAGTAGAGACAGGGTTTCACTATGTTGGACAGGCTGGTCTCAAACTCCTGACCTGTAGTGATCTGCCCACCTCAGCCTCCCAAAGTGCTGAGATTATAGGCATGAGCCACCGCACCTGGCTTTATAGAGATCATAACCTAATTAAAAAAACATTTTTATGAAAAATTGGGAAGTAAGTCTGTATTTTACCCCTCCACCTTCCTTCCCTTTTGAATGTTTTTGCTCCCACGATTGACATTGTCCTCTCTGTACCTCAGGGGCCTGCTTCCCTAACCTTCTCATTTATTATTCACGCTAGGCCTCCTTCCAAGAAGAATTTAAGTCTTCAGATAATAAAAAGCACAAATATGATAAAATCATTGAAAACAATGTAAAAACTCAGCAATAAAACAGTAGGGGGTAATTATGTAGAAAGTCTAGAAAACACTGTTGTTTGTCATAAAACTTAGCCCTAAGCAATCTGGTAGCAACCAGAAACAAAAAGATGAAAGTTTTGCCATCTATCATCATAGGTAATAAATTGCAACACACAAGTTAGGATGCTGATTAATCCACAGAGAAAACTTTTCCAAATTCAAATACTGAAAAGAATTTTTCATATTGTTTTTTACATTGGGAATCAACATAAGAAATGATGTGCTTCATCATATTTTTACACAAATGATGAAATGTACATATAATCATCTCACAATGTTTAATAACATATATTAATAGATGATTAAATATGTTTAAATAGCATAATGTTATTTAAAAGTAGTTCTGGTGTGCCAAAATGATGTAGTCTGGACATGATACTTCATTATTTGACTGGATTGATTGTTCCCAATATTGTCAGTTAGATATTCATTCCTTTTTATTTCTTTTAGTTTGTTTTTGTTTTTGTTTTTTTGCAAACATTGATTTTTTTTTGTTGTTGTGTTTTGTTTTGTTTGGGACGGGGTCTCGCTCTGTCGCCCAGGCTGGACAAGCTCCGCCTCCAGGTTCATGCCATTCTCCTGCCTCAGCCTCCCTAATAGCTGGGACTATGAGCGCCTGCCACCACGCCCAGCTGATTTTTTGTATTTTTAGTAGATACGAGGTTTTGCTGTGTTAGCCAGGATGGTCTCGATCTCCTGACCTCGTGATCCGCCCACCTTGGCCTCCCAAAGTGCTGGGATTATAGGCGTGAGCCATCGCACCCGGCCACATTGATGTGTTAGTAGCTGGACCATTAACATCTGTTGAAGAGAGACTAAATAATGATAAAAATCTTATGAATTTATTAACATTTCTATATAAATTTGTGTTTTGCTAATAAAAGCTAATGCTTGTTAAATTTAGCCTAAAGCTGCCTCTGTATATATTTTAAGTTCAGACGAAAGGTTTCTCCATAAGTAGTGAACTGTAACCTAACTAGATGTATAAACAGACTATAACCCACTCTTATACCACTCGCCAAGTTTTGGTCAATCAAGGTGGCCAACTGTTCAAATGAGACAAATGCCAAAGTGTAACCAATCCAGCTATTTCTGCACCTCACTTCCTCTTACTGTCTGTAAATCCTTTCTGACTCCATGTTAGCACCGGGGTTGCTGTGAACCTATTCTGGTTTCGGGGGGGCTACCCAACCGGCAAATGTTTCTTTGTTCAGTTAAACTCTATTAAATTTAGTCTGAAGTTTTTCTTTTAACAGATGGAGTCAGAAATAGGACCTGTAGTAGAGCTTCCAGCGACCCCCAGCAGCATCGAGTGACCAAGTGGTGTACCTGCTGGGCCCATTGTGTCCATTGCTCTCTCGCAGCCACTGGGGATCGTGGGTAAGTTCTCTTTCAGACTTTGAAGCTCCATGACTTTGTGTTCGGAGCTATCTGAGTTTGTTTGAGCAGATTTGTTTTTCATCTGAACTGGGTTTGGAAGTTGCTACAGAAATTGGACTGGGTCCAGGATCAAATTAGATCTGATAATTAATTGACTTAGATCTAGTTAAAGGCCTCAGATGTCCGAATCAGACAGAAACTGACAGTAAATGGCAATATTGTAGGTAGTATGAACTTTAGCTTTCAGAAATTTGCAGGGACTTTTGTGTTGTATCCCCTTTGTTTCTTTTTCTTGCACTCATAGGTAGGAAAAAAGTCAGTGACTAAGTTGATCAAGGAAATCTGAGAGCCAAAGCCAAGATTCAACATAAAAATGAGATCCTTCATTTCTGAAGAACTGAGTACTCCACTTTCTGGCCACAACTACCTACAAACACTTATAAAATGGCAAAATGTTACTAAAGGTAATTTAAAGATACAGTAGAACATTTCAAATGAAAATGCTACAGTTTAGAAGTACATTTAAAATGAGGACTCTCTAATTAGGCTTATTCAGGGATGCCTATTGGTGTGCAGAAGCTTCAGAAAATATTTCAGTATTTTTATTGCCTCTTTTAAAAGACTCTTTGTAACAGGTAGCCAGGGCCAGGCGAAGCGGCTCATGCCTATAATCCCAGCACTTTGGGAGGCTGAGGCAGACAGATCACTTGAGGTCAGGAGTTTTTAAGACCAAGCTGGGCAACATGGTGAAACCCGATCTCTACTAAAAATACAAAAATTAGCCAGGCATGGTGGCATGTGCCTGTAATTCCGGCTACTTGGGAGGCTGAGGCACAAGAATTGCTTCAACCTGGGAGACAGAGATTGCAGTGAGCCAAGATTGCACCACTGTACTCCAGCCTGGATGGTGGTGAGAGTCTGTCTAAAAAACAAAAAAAAAATCTGCCTGTAATTCCAGCTACTCAGGAAGCTGAGGTGGGAGGAATGTTTGAGGCTAAGAGTTCAAGACCAGCCTAGGCTACATAGGAAGACCGTGTCTCTAAAAAATATATGTATATAAACAAAAATATAAAAAACTTGCTGACTATCGGTTTAAAAAAAGAAAAGAGAAACCATTTAAAAGCCAGCAAATGAAATTTTTTTTATAAGAGCCATAAAATCTGCTTTTGTCTGTATGTCTCTGTGTCTATATGTGTTATATTTGTGTGATATTTGGTAAAGCTAGTTTTAAAGTTGTTAACAAAGTAAAATAAAAATGGCTTTAAGAGTGTAACTTAAATATAATTCAGACATTTTTGTCTGTGTCTACTGGTCAGACAGGTTTATGCTGTCTTTACATGTTTTAAGGTCATAAAACTACTAATTTTCTATGATATTTTTGGCACTTACTTGATTTGTCTGTGGGCTAAAGCTGGCTGTTGGGCTTCCCCAGAGCTTTGCACACATCTTATTATAAGCTGGTCTTTGGTTTTGAGCTTCAAGATTCTGGGGTCTGAACAGGTGGCCATGGTGAGGCCTGGAGGCATGTTGTCAATGCTTAGGTAACCCGCTGCGGGGCCCCTTGTTCCTGCTTGCTTGGCCCAGATTTGCCTCATGGCCATGCTGGGAGTGGTCAGATCCTCCAGACATCCTTTTCACAGCCCTGTCTTCTGTCCTGACATCTGGTGTGTAAATTTAGGACCCAAAAGAGCCCTGCCTTTTATAGGCATTGGGTGCCACATGGGTACTCAGGACAGCTGAGAAAGACATTTAGGAGGGTACCTGTGTCATTATTTATTTTCCAATAATCAAAAATCTTAAAGTCATGTTAAATAATAATAAAATGTCTGAGTCATTCCTAAATAAATTAAAATACTAAAACATTAATTATTAAATATGTTTGTTTATGTACTTTGACATCTTATTTTACATGATATAAAAAAGCTAAATATATTTAGATTTGTTAATAAAATTAAAATGTCTTTCTAAAATTATAAAATGGTTTTCATCTACAGATATTGATATAAAACAGTTCAAAATTAATTTCTAGGTTTTTGCTAGATTTTGGGTTACCAAGAGTCAAAATTATAGTTAATATAATTAAAACTATTAAATGTAAGAGAATTGTAAATGAAGAGTCTATTTAAAAAGCAAGATATATTTTTGGTGAGGAAAGTTATAAAGGCATAAAAATGTAAGAAAAAAATTTAGTTTAGAAGTTACTTAAAGATTGTTTCAAATTAAAAGAATAAAAAAGATATAAATTAAAAAATTAAATTAAATTGTGGAAAGTTAAAGAAAACTTCAAAATTTTTATGGAGATTACAGAGTTTATTTTTTAAAATCTTGTGCTTATTAAAAGCTGACTGCAAATGAGATTTGTTTATAAGTTTTTATTAAATCACTTTAGAATTGCATCATACACTAATACAAGAATAAAAATTAGTTTTCTCTTTTGCACATAAAAATGTTCATATAATAAGAGACATAAAACACTTTTATATCACCTTTTGAATAACTCTCAAAAACAGCCGGAGAAGAGCGAGACATATTCTATCTTTATTTAGTCCTTTAATGTTTTTAAAAACTGCAGCTCCTTTTTTTAATCAACAAATAAAGTCCCTTGTTTCTTTGCCCTTCTTTTAAAACTTTTATTATCACTTTGCGCTAAATAAGTGGATTTATTTTTACATGCGGACTGTTTTCCTGCATCTACTTTTGGATTTTTTTTTAAAAAAAAAAGTGGTTTAAACTTTTGACATATTTAATAGGCTTCCCCAAAATCAAGTTTAAAATTAAGTCTTTTTGACCTCAAACTGACTTTGAAACGTTACAGAGGGCGCCTGCAGCATCCAAAAGAGAGAGAATGAACAGGTTTATTTATTATGTAAAATTACGTGAAAACACTGTCAAAAAATAATGTTTAACCTTCTTTGAGTTTCATACGATTTTAAAATACTTTTTTTCTAGTTCTGTGAAAAATATCATTGGTAGTTTGATAGGAATAGCATTGAATCTGTAGATTGTTTTGGGCAGTATGGCCATTTTAATGATACTGTTTCTTCCCATTCATGAGCTTGGGATGTTTTTCTGTTTATTTGTGTTTTCTCTGATTTCTTTGAATAGCGTTTTATAATTCTCAGAGAACTAATTTTTGTATTGTTAGTAGAGCTGGGGTTTAGCCATGTTACCCAGGCTGGTCTCAAACTCCTGAGCTCACGTTATCCTCCCATCTCGGCCTCCCAAAGTGCTGAGGTTATAGGCGTGAGCCACTGCGCCCAGCCTGGATGTTCTTTTTTTCTTTCTTTTACCTGATTTCTCCAGCTAGGACTTCCAATACTGTGTTGGATGAGAGTGGTGAAAGAGGGCGTCCTTGTCTTGTGCCAGTTTTGAAGGGGATTGCTTCCAGCGTTTGCCCATTCAGTATGATGTTGACTGTGGGTTTGTCATTGATGGCTCTTATTGAGGTGTGTTTCTTCAGTGCCTAGTATTGTTGAGAGTTTTTAACATGAAGGGGTATTTCATTGAAGGCCTTCTCTGCATCTATTGAGATAATCATGTGATTTTTGTCTTTAGTTCTGTTTATGTGATAAATCACATTTATTGATTTGCATATGTTGAACTAACCTTGCATCCCAGGGATGAAGCCTACTTGATTGTGGTAGATTAGCTTTTTGATGTGCCACTGGATTTAGTTTGCATGTACTTTGTTGAGGACTTTCAGTGTTGATCAGGAATACTGGCCTGAAGTTTTCTTCTTTTGTTGTGTCTCTGCCAGGTTATGGTATCAGGATGATGCTGGCCTCATAGAATGAGCTGGGGAGGAGTCCCTCCTCCTTAATTTTTGGGGATAGTTTCAGTAGGAATGGTATCAGCTCTTTGTATGTCTGGTAGAATTTGGCTGTGAATCCATCAGGTCCTGGGCTTTTTTTGGTTGGTAGGCTATTTATTACTGATTCAATTTCAGAACTTGTTATTGGTCTGTTCAGGGAATCAATTTCTTCCTGGTTCAGTCTTGGTAGGGTGTATGTATCCAGGAGTTTATCCATCTCTTTTAGGTTTTCTAGTTTGTATAATATAGGGGTTAGGAGTGCTTTTAGTTACTGAGGTTTTCTTGCTTCTCAACTCTCCCTGCTGACAGAGCTAAAAAATAGATGTGTGTATATATGTGTGTCTATAAAAATAATTATTCAATAAGATGTGATAGAAAAAATATTGCTAAATAAATGTGTTTATTTTATGCAATTAAAATATATTTATAGTAGCTGAAAAGCTTTCAATGCATCTTTTTATTTAGATAATTGAGTACTTTCTTGTATTTGAGGTTGCCATGCATTTTGACATATATGCAGTTTTTAGCAAGGAGGAGAATATGCCTGGTTTTGAATGTTCAGAGGAAAATATGTATTCTAGTTTAGTGGAAATGAATATGCATCTGAGATCTACAGTCATATATTTTTCCATCCTGTGAGTCACTTAGGATTTACAAACACATGGATGTATGAAGAGACTTTTCAAGAGACATATTCATGAGTAGAGTCTTTTGTACGAGGAAATTATATGGAAATAATGGTGTACTTTTCTACTGCTACTTACCTAAAATGAAAAGAAGCTGAAACAGATTCTGTTATATCATTGCTTTAGATATAGTTTATCTATTGACTGGAATTTCACTCTGTTTTCTCTTAGAAATGAAAGTACAGACACACAGTCCTTTCTAGTTTATAATCTTATGAGTGTCTTCTACAGCTGTTGGGGGTCTAAAAAAAAAAAAAAAAAATATATAAATATATATTATATATATATATTAAATATATAATTTTTTTTTTTTTTTTTTTTTTTTTTTTTTGAGAAACGGAGTCTCCTTCTTGTCCCAACCCAGGGGCTCTGTCACCCAGGCTGGAGTGCAGTGGCACGATCTCGGCTCACTGCATTCTCCTTCTCCCAAATTCAAGCGATTCTCATGCCTCAGCCTCCTGAGTAGCTAGGACTACAGGCACATGCCACCATGCCCAGCTAATTTTTGTATTTTAGTAGAGACAGGGTTTCACCATGTTGGCCAGGCTGATCTCAAACTCCTGTCCTCAAGTGATCCACCCACCTTGCCTCCCAGAGTGCTGGGATTACAGGCGTGAGCTACCGCACCTGGCCTGTTTTCTCATTAAAGCTGTGATTGTAAATGAGTTCCCCGTGCTGTCTACTGAGCTACGCTAGTAAGTTTGCTTTCCTATAGACAGTATTGCTCAATCTTATGGAAAGTATGTACCCTTTTTAAAGCAAATAATCTTGTGGTTACCCGATGTTGACAATGTTGAATGCTTACATCATGAATGTAGTGCTGACTGCTGAGGTACAGATCTTTGGGTTCAGCATGCCTAGCCTAGTAGGTGCTGTGTGACTCATTCTTCCATCAGTATTTTTCTATTCGACTGCTATGAATCTTTCATGTATGAATTGAACTATCATTTGGCCTTCACTTGGCAAGAATTTGACCTATAAGTCCACCTCTGTGCTTTTCTCATTAGTCTACAATGATTTAATTCAGACTTGCTTCTTGGTTATAGGTTAGTCATTATTAACAAGATCCAGAGTATGCTATTATTTATGAAAATGTATTCAGAAATTTATAGAAATAGTTTGTATTTTGAATATGTACATTCTAACAAATGAGAAAAGACAATACAAATTAAAGTTCAAAACTAATGAAAACACATTAGAGAAAATGTAGGAATTGTTTTTTTAAAAGACACAGAATCCCTTGTAATTGCACAACCCTAACACAGACACTATTAGAGGGCTAGAATTTTCAGTCTTCTATTTTTTTATGCATATGGATACTTTTAGATTTTATGGTTTTAATCTGCATATCATTTTACATACCTACTTCTCTTTTCAGGCTACACATAAGACAGCTGTCTCCATTTACTCTGCCATAGGAGTAAATTAAAAAGCAAAAAGTATTTATTCAGTAACTATGATTAGAGTGCTATAAATCTTATGAATTGCATTTAAAGTACATTTGTTTTGGAAACCATGTTGCATTCTATCAATTGACATTTCTTTAGTAATCCCATGCCATAAAGAGAATACAGATTTATTTTGGAACCACTAAATTATATGTCTTCTGCACTTAAATATTTATATTTGTAATTAATTAATAATGGAATACTACCATCTATAAATCTCTTCGTCAGTTGAATAGCATACACAATTATAAAGGTTTCAGATTTCTGTCTTCTCTATGTATTTATAGCAAAAGAAGATTTTAGTGAAGCAGGAAACTACCTAAAAGGATATGTTATCACTGGAATTTATTCTGAAGAAGATGTTTTGCTACTGTAAGTTTATTGCTCTTTTAATTTTAGGGAAGAAGAAATTATGCAAAATAATGTTATCTAATAATTGCTTATATTTGCACAGCTGATGGAGGAAAATAAGATAGCAATCTAAAGAAAATTTTATTTCCTTCTAGGAAATAAAGTACTTGGGAAGTACCATAGATTCTTTAGATATTCTTTTACTGTAGACCAAAGCCCCCATGGGGCAATCTTGGATTCTTACTTCACCATCCTCCTCTAAAAATTTTCCTCTTTGGGTTCTGTTACCTACAGTGTGGTTCTTTGGAGTTATCATAGTTTGGGATAAATTTTACTTTTGAGCATCTGAGTTTTATTTACCCCTGGGTGGGTTAGTGGGTGTGTGTGGGTGTGTGTGTATGTGTGTGTATAAAAATCAGTGCTTTTTTAGCCTCTTAAATTACGTTATCTTTAGAAGATGGGACTTCTGTGGACTACCAAAATATTTTAGTTGCTATAGAATGAAGGACTGAACTGCAAATTTGGAGATTATTATTAATACACAACACATTCTCTATGGCCCATTTTCAGGTATAGGTGTACATACTAAGCCCCAGTAGTTGGTCTGTCTTAGCTTCTGACTGTAAATTCCTAATTGTGATATCTAAGCTTAAATCTTCCATCTTGAACACTGGTGACATACGCTCTTGGTGATCAGGCTTTTGTTCTATATGTGAAATCACTGATTTTCATAAAGTATATATTGAAGAAGGAAATGTGAGGACTGTCCATCTGACAATGGGTAATCACCCACAATCTTCTACTCTGCTGTCATTGTGCATTTAGCTGTGGTCCAAAGACCTAGACCAGTAGTTTTCAGTGTTTTGTTTATAACCAGCTGGTCGACTAAGAGGTTCCTTTAAGTGATCTGAAAACTGGCCTCTCAACTAATGCTTATGTTATTATAATGTCTATACTTTGTTCTGGCGTGAATTAAGTTATTATACATGACTACTTCACTAGTAATTTTACACAAAGCTTTCTTCCTATTTAGATAATTTTCATTTAGGTTTAGTTAGTGAAAGGGATTGTGGGAGGGTGGATTTGGGCTCTTGTTTCAGTGGAGAGAGTACAGACTATGTCAGGAACAGACTGTGTCAGGGACACCTCATTTGAAGTCTGTGTCTGCCATTTATCACTCTCTAAGTCCTATTTCCTCATCTGCAAAATGAGATCATAATGGCCACTTCAGTTCTGAAAGTTAAATAAAAACATAATTGAAATACCTAGTATAGTGCCTGGCAGATAGTAGGTTTCTCATAAATGCCCATTTTCTTACTCAGCAGTGTGGTGAGCAAGTCCAGAAAGGTTGAGAACCATTCACTGTGTTCCAAATCTGATTTATTTTCTTGTTGAGTAAGTTGTATAGAAAAAAATCTGACTGGATTACTGCCTTGTTGCTTTTTAAAAATCTAGTTTGTTATAGATTATTACCTGTTGCTTTCTTTTAATGTAGGTTGTCATAGAAGATAAGTTTGTTTGGAAATTGAGTTCATTTTTTTCCTTAGCAGTAGGACTTCCCATTTGCTGCCTCGCATTGTGATCTCCTAGCCTAGATTTTCATGTTTTTGGACATGCTAGATTTTGATCGTGAATTTTAATACTACCTTTCTCCATAGGTCAAACAAATATGCTGCAAGTCTTCCAGGCCTTCTGCTTGCCAGACACACAGAAGGCAAAATAGAGAGCATCCCACTAGCTAACACCCATGCAGAAGACATAGTTCAAATAGTAACAGATGCACTACTGGAAATGTTTGTGAGTATGTTTTATAATAAGGATGATACTTGAAATAAAATCTAGATCAAAGATAGTATATGTGAATACACATTTTTCCATTTTTTGCTGGTACAGGGCTTGGTGATTTGTGAGCTGAGGATTCACTGGATTGTTCTGTTTTATTGTTCAGTCATTATGCATACAGCATTTTGAGTCCATTGCTAAAAGTCTGCGTCTTGCTGTGACTAGTGTGGCTGAAGTTCAGTTCACGTGCTTAATCCAGGGTGACACGTGTTATAAAGCATGTGTATTCTGGAAGGTCAGCCTGCCCAGCTTCAAATCGTTGGTTGATTTCTTACTGAGTGTAGGTTAACTTCTCTGTTCTTCAGTTTTCGCATGCATAAAATGTAGCTCATAGTAGCATCTGCTGCAGACAGTTACTGTGAGGACTGAATGAGACATGATTTGACAGTGCTTTGTGTACAATGTTTAGCCCTTGGTAAGCATTCAACAAATGTTAATTACTATTCTTATTATTTACATGAGTTTTTTTGTTTTGTTTTTGAGATGGGTCTCACTCTGTTGCTGTGATCTCAGCTCTCGGCAACCTCCGCCTCCTGGGTTCAAGTAATTCTCCTGCCTTAGCCTCCTGAGTAGCTGGGATTACAGGCGCTCACTACTACACCTGGCTATTTTTTGTATGTGTGTTTTTAGTAGACACAAGGTTTCACCATGTTGGCCAGGTTGGTCTCGAACTCCTGACCTCAAGTGATCTGCCTGCCTCAGCCTCCCAAAGTACTGGGATTACGGGCATAAGCCACCATGCCCAGCCTGGTTTTTAAAAAAATTTTAATTTCTAATTTTTCTGGGTACATAGTAGATGAATATATTTATGGGTTACCTGAGCTTTTTTTTTTTTTTTTTTTAAAGACAGAGTTTCACTTCCATCACCCGGGCTGGAGTGCAATGGCATGATCTCGGCTCACTACAACCTCTGCCTTCCGGTGTCAAGTGATTCTCATGCCTCAGCTTCCCAAGTAGCCAGGACTACAGGCATGTGCCACCACACAGGATAATTTTGGAGTTTTTTTGTAGAGACAGGGTTTCACCATGTTGCCCAGGCTGGTCTGGAACTCCTGAGCTCAAGTGATCCTCCTGCCTTGGCCTCCCAAAGTGCTGAGATTACAGACATGAGCCACTGCACCTGGCCACATGACGTATTTTGATAGAAGCATGCAATGCATTGTAGTCGCATCAGGGTAAATAGGGTATCCATTACCTCAAGTGTTTACCCTTTGTGTTTCAAACAATCCAATTTACTCATTTAGTTATTTTTAAATGAACAATTATTTTTTTACTATATCACCCTGTCATACTGGCAAATACTAGGTCTTCTTTATTTTTTCAAATTAGTTTTTGTACCCATTAACCATCACCACTTCCACCCTCCCCACCATTTCCAGTTAAAAAGACTTTTATCCAAAAGGTATCTTTTATCACCCTCCTTTTACCCTTCCCCGCAAGTCCCCAATGTCCATTGTATCATTCTTATGCCTTTGCGTCCTCATAGCTTAGCTTACACTTATAAACATATGATGTTTGGTTTTCAATTCTTGAGTTGCTTTACTTAGAATAATGGTCTCCAGTTCTATCCAGGTTGGTTCGAATGCCATTATTTCATTCCTTTTTATGGCTAAGTAGTAGTCCACAGTGTGTGTGTATGTATACATATATATATATATGTATACACATTTTCTTATCCACTTGTTGATTCATGGGCATTTGGACTGGTTCTTTATTTTTGCAATCGCAAATTGTGCTGCTATAAACGTGTGTGTGCCAGTAGTGGGATTGCTCAATCAAATGGTAGATACACTTTTAGTTCTTTAAGGAATCTCCAGCTGTTTTCCATAGTGGTTGTACTAGTTTACATTCCCACCAGCAGTGTAAAAGTGTTCCCTTTCACCACATCCATGCCTATTATTTTTTTAAATTATGGCCATTCTTGCAGAAGTAAGGTGGAATTGCATTGTGGTTTTGATTTGCATTTCCCTGATAATTGGTATTAGTTCTTTAAATGTTTGGTAGAATTCAGCAGTGAAGCCATTGGGTCCCGAGCTTTTGCTTTTTTGTTTTGTTTTGTTTTTGTTTTGTTTTGCTGGAAGCCTTTGTATTATAGCTTCAATCTCCTTGTTTGTTATTGGTCCATTTAGATTTTGAATTTCTTCATGGTTCAATCTTGGTTGGTTGTATGTGTCTAAGAATTTGTCCATTTCTTCTAAATTTTCCAATTTATAGGCATATAGTTGCTCATAGTAGCTACTAATGACCTTTTGAATTTCTGCTGTATCAATTGTAATGTCTCCTTTTTCATCTTTGATTTTATTTGGGTCTTCTCTCTTTTTTCCTAGCTAGTCTGACTAAGGGTTTGTCAGTTTTGTTTAACTTTTCAGAAAACCAACTTGTTTCCTAGTTGTTTTGTATTGTTCTCTTCATTTCAATTTCATTTATATCTGCCCTGATCTTTACTATTTTTTTTCTTCTGCTAATTTTGGGTTTGGTTTGCTCTTGCTTTTTTAGTTCTTTAAGTGTATCATTGGATTGTTTCTTTGAAGTTTTTCTACTTTTTGATGTAGATGCTTTTGCTATAGACTTTCCTTTTAGTACTGCTTTCAGTGTATCCCATGGGTTTGGGTATGGTTTTTTCCAAGAAATTTTAAAATTTCTTTTTTAATTTCTTCATTGACCCCACTGGTCATTCAGGAGCATATTGTTTAATTTCCATGTGTTTGTATAGTTTCCAGAATTCCTCTTGTTATTGATTTCTAGTTTTATTCCATTGTGGCCAGAGAAGATGCTTGATATTATTTCAGGTTGTTTTTTTTTTTTTTTTTTTTTTTTTTTTTATTTTTTTTTTAATGATTTAAGACTTGTTTTGTGACTTAACCTAAAGTCTATCCTTGACAATGATCCATGTGCTCAGGAGAAGAATGTGTATCTGTAGCCATTGAATGAGATGTTCTATAAATTAGGCCCGTTTTGTCTGTAGTGCAGATTAAGTCTGATGTTTCTTTGCTGATTTCCTGTCAGGAAGATTTGTCCATTGCTGAAAGTGGGTTGTTGAAATCTTCAGCTGTTATTGTGTTGGAGTTTATCTCTATTTTTGGCCCTAATAATATTTGCTTTATATTCCTGGGTACTCCAGTGTTGGGTGCATATATATTTACAATTGTTATATCTTCTTGCTATATCGACCCCTTTATCATTAGTGACCTTATTTGTCTCTGCTTACAGTTTTTGTCTTGAAATCTATTTTGTCTGATATTAGTATAATGACTCCTGCTCTTTTTGGTTTCCATTGGCATGCATTATCTTTTTCCATCCTTTTATTTTCAGTCTTTGTGTATCATTATAGGTGAAGTGTGTTTCTTTTAGGCAGCTGATCATGGGCTCTTACTAAGCCATTCAGTGCCTTTTGATTGGAGAGTTTAGTCTGTTTATATTTAATGTTATTATTGATAAATAAGGACTTACTCCTGCCATTTTGTTATTTGTTCTTTGGTTGTTTTGTGGTCTTCCTTCCTTTCGTCTTTTTAGTGAAGGTGATTTTCTTTGGTGATATGACTTAATTTAAAAAAATTTTTTTTGTGTGTATTTATTTTGTTTTTTGTTTTGAAGTTACCGTGAAACTTGTAAATACTACCTTATAACTTGTTATTTTAAACTGATAACAACACTGTTTGCATAAACAAACAAGCAAAGGAAAACTAATAAAAACTCTACACTCTATCAAGTTAAATTTTAGTTTAACTTCATCTCCTGCTTTTTAACTTTCTATTGTTTCTATTTATATCTTATTGTACCATCTGTGTCTTGAAAAGTTGTTGTGGTTATTATTTTTGATTGGTTCATTGTTTAGTCTTTCTATTTAAGAGTAGTTTACACAGCACAGTTAAGCATTATATTCTGTGTTTTACTGCATACTTACCATTAGCAATGAGTTTTGTACTTTCAGATGAGTTTTTATTGCTCGTTAATGTCCTATTCTTCCTGATTGAAGCATTCTCTTTAGCATTTCTTGTAGGACAGGTCTGGTGTTGATGAAATTCCTCAGATTTTGTTTGTCTGGGAAAGTTTTTATTTCTCCTTCATGTTTGAAGGATATTTTCATCAGATATACCATTCTAGGGTAAAAGTTTTTTTTCCTTTAGCACTTTAAATATGTCATGTTACTGTCCTGTAAGGTTTCCACTGAAAAGTCTGCTGCTAGGTGTATTGGAGCTACATTGTGTGTTATATTTCTTTTCTCTTGTTTTCAGGATCCTTTTTTTAAATCCTTGACCTTTGGGAGTTTGATTATGCCTTGAGGTAATCTTCTTTGGGTTAAATCTGCATAGTGTTTTATAACCTTCTTGTGCTTGGATATTGATACTTTTCTCTAAGTTTGGGAAATTCTCTGTTAACTATCTTTTGAATACACTCTACCTCTATCTCTTTCTCTGTCTCCTCTTTAAGGCCAGTAACTCTTAGATTTGTCCTTTTGAGGCTATTTTCTAGATCCTGTAGGCCTGCTTCATTTTTTTTTTTCTGTTTTCTTTTGTTTCCTCTGACTGTTTATGAATAGCCTGTCTTCGAGCTCACTAATTCTTGCTTCTGCTTGATCATTTCTGCCCTTAAAGGACTCTGATGTATTCTTCAATATGTTAGTTGCATTTTTGAGCTCCAGAATTTCTGCTGGATTCTTTTTAATTATTTCTGTTTCTTAAAATTATCTGATAGAATTCTGAATTCCTTCCCTGTGTTATCTTGAATTTCTTTGAGTTTTCTCTAAACAGCTATTTTGATTTCTCTGTCTGAAGGGACACATAGCTCTGTTTCTCCAGGATTGGTCTCTGGTGTCTTATTTGGTTCATCTGGTGAGGTCATCTTTTCCAGGACACTGTTCATACTGTTGGATGTTTGTCTGTGTCTGGGCATTAAAGAGTTATGTATTTATTGTAGTCTTCCAAGTCTGGGCTCGTTTGTACCTGTCCTTGGGAAGGCTTTCTAGTGTGAAAGGACTTCAGTGTTGTGATTTAAACTGTATCTGCATTAGCGGCATCCCAAGCCCAGCAGTAGTGTGGTTCTTGCAGGTTTATAGAGGTACTGCTTTTTGATGGTCTTAGACAGGATCTGGAAGAATTCCCACAATTATCAGGCAGAGACTCTTGTTCTCTTCTCTTACTTTCTCCCAAACAAATGGAGTCCCTCTCTCTGTTCTGAGCCACCTGGGGCTGGGGGTGGAGTGATGCAAGCACCCTTGTGGGTCACCACCACTGGCACTGTGCTGTCAGATATGAAGCCAGCACAGTACTGGGTCTCTCCCAAGGCTTGCTGTAACCACTCCCTGGCTACTGCCTATGTTCATTCAAGGCCCTGGGGCTCTAAAATCAGAGGTGGCTAAGCCAGCTGGGCCTGTGTCCTTTCCTTTAGGATGGTGAGTTCCTCCAGGACCAGGGTGGGTCCAGAGTTGCTGTCTGGGAACTAGGGACTAAAATCAAAAACTTTAGAAATCTACCTGGTGTTCATTGTACTGTGGCTGAACTAGCACTAGAACCATGAGATGTAGTCCTTCCCACTCATCCATCCCATTTTGAAAGATAGAGGAGCCTCACCCCATGGCCACTGCTACCACAGGCCCACAGAGAGTACTGGCAGGCTACTGCTGATGTTTCCTTAAGGCCCAAGAGCTCTTTCGTCAGCTTGTGGTGAATTTTGTCTGGCCTGGGACTCATGCTTCAGGATAGTGGGCTTGCCTCTGGCCCAGGGAAAGTCCAGGAATGCCATCCAAGAGCCAAGGCCTAGAATTGTGGCCCCCAAAACCCACTTGGTGTTCTACCCTTCTGTGGCAGAGCTGGTACCTATGGTGCAAGACAAAGGCCCCTTTACTTTTCCCTCTACTTTTCTCAAGCAGAAGGAGTCTCACCCCATCACCACCACAGCTAAGAATGTGCTGAGTCTGCACAGTCTCAGAAGTCAGCAAGTCTCAGAATCTTACTCAAGTCCACAGTGTACTACCTGGACCCACAGTGTACTACTCTTTACTTGTCAGGTGATAAATGCTGCCAGGTCTAGACCTTTCCCATAGAGGCATCAGTTTCCCTTCTGGCCCAGGGTGTATCTAGAAATGTCATCCAAGAGCTAGGACCTGGAAAGGGGGTTTCACAGCTCTGACCAGGGCCCTGTCCTCCTGTGGCTGAGCTGGTATCCAATATGCAAGACAAAGTCTTCCCCAGTCTTTCCTTTCCTCTCCTTAAGCAGAAGGAAGGGGTCTCTTTTAGAGCTACAAGCTGTGTAGCCTGGGATTGGGGAGAGGTGGCGTCAGCACCCCCCAGCTGTCTTGGCTGATATCTCAGTAGGTCGTATGTGCTTATAGTCCTACTGGCTCTGAGCCCATTTCAGCCCTAGGACTCACCTAGGTGTTGCAGCCCTTGTTGCCTAGACTGCCTTTCAAGTTTATTTGGGCCCTAGCACACTCCAGCCTGAGGTGACAAGTCTTGCTGTTAATCAAGTTCTGACTTCTAGGATGGGCAATTCTGCTCTGGCTAGAGATGGTTTAAATACACCCACTGTGGGTGAGCATCCACTGACTTCAGTCTGGTTTTGCCTTCTGTTATAACAGGGCAGCACTGAGTTCAATGCAGAGTCTCATAATTGCTGCACTCTCCCTCTTCCAAACACACAGATTCTCTCTTCATGGAGTGTGGCCACTGCCAGGGGATGGGGGAAGGGTATCATTGATGATTCAAGACTGTTTTTTCTACCTCTTCAGTGCCTCTTTGAACGATATAAAGTTAAAACCAGGTATTGTGAGTACTCACCTGATTTTTGGTTCTTATGAAGGTGCTTTTTTGTGTAGATAGTTGTTAAATTGCTGTCATTGCAGGGGAAGAGGGGATGACTGGTAGAGTAGTCTGCCATCTTGCTTCACCCTCCTATTTGTACAGTTTTAGAACAAAATACAGTCCTATGAAAGTCTTTTTCATATGTTTTACCTGTACAGTCATGTATCACTTAACAGGGATATCTTCTGAGAATTGCATCGATAGGCGATGTTGTCATACGAACTTTATAGAGTGTACTTATACCTACATGGTATAGCCTACTACGTACCTATGCTGTAAGGTGTAGCATATTGCTCCTAGGCTACAAACCTGTACAGCATGTTACTGGACTGAATACTATAGGCAGTTGTAACAATGGTAAATATTTGTGTATCTAAACATAGAAAAGGTACAGTAAAAACATGGTATAATCTTATGGGACCACTGTCTTACATGTACTCCATTGTTGACTGAAACATCATGTGATGCATGACTATATAATAATGGATTCAAGGGCACTACAAATGTAACCTGTATTACCTGATTTTAGTTGTTTGCTTTCATATTTAAACATAGCTAGAATTTATATTTTCTACATTTCCAAAGTGACTCAAGGAGCACTTTTATCAGCTATAGATGCTAAATGAATATCCTGTTATGTTTTTTGTCTTGATGATCTAAAGGACATTGCATTTTGGGCTCAACTAAATGACTGCAGTCTTTATTAAGTCTTTTTGTGGTCTTGGTTTTGTCCTTTCTCTCCTTCTGTTAAAATTATAGGTTATAAGTAATCAAATCATTGAGTTGATATGTTCATGATGTATCTTTCTTAATCACTTATTAAAGTAACATTTATGTCATTAGTGACATGTTATTAAGTAATTCCTTTAGAATATACATAGCGTAGTATTTTGGAATTACTGTAAGCCTTTATTTGGCTTTTCAGGTAATACAGACAAGTATAAAGAAGAAAATTATAATCAGCCATAACTTTTCTACCCAAGTTTACATTAGGAAATACATTTCCCCAAACCTAAAATTCTGTATGTATCTATGTGCCCTTTTATATTAATGGTATTTCCATTGAGTACTATAGATACACATTTTAACGTCTGCATAATATTGTTTACTAATGTACCAAAATTTATTTAGCTAATTTCCTCTTGTTGGTTATTTAAGCTGTCTTTAGTTTTTGTTTTATTTATAATTTAGGGAACATCCTTTTAGGTAATCTTTGGGTGTATCTATGATTATGGATTTAGGTTAAATTTCTAGAATTTGAATTGGTTGTCCAAAGAGTAGGTCCACTTTTGAGGCTTCTGATAATTTTTGTATTGCCCTACAGAAGATTTGTATCATTTTACTCTTTTTATCTTGGCATCTCTAGTGGATAAAAATTCATCTCTAATTTTTTAAAGGTTATATTCGTTAAACCTTAGAAACGTAGGAGAAACTTAGTATCAAAATCTGTTTACAGTTACAGCAAATGTAATATGCACTGTGACAGTGTTTGTTTCCAATGTTTTTATTTGTGGTGTTCAACTTAATACTGAACAGCTATAATAAAGATTAAACAGGCTTTAGAGAGACTTTAGTGCCCTCATCTGGATGAGGAAAGAGAGTCGATGACCAGAGGGTGAAGATTTTTTTATTATGGTGTGAAGTTTTTATTTTAATAAACCTGATGACAAATTGGGCCAGATAAATAATGCTTAAATCCAAAATACATAATAACTAACTACGTAAGCATTGATATATTTAAGACTATTTCCTGTTAGGAAATAGCTGTAGTATTTTTCTCAGATAAACTGAGTTCCTTTTTTATGCTTTTATTATTGACAAGTTTAGAACACCAGGACCCACACAGTTATAGCCTGTTATATACTCAGAGAGCCAAAGGTCACCTTCCAAGTACCATATTTGATGACCTCTTAACTGTGTTTCCCCTTAGCCTCTCAGTAGCAGTCAAAACTGTTGTCTACACCATTCCTCCTTAAAATTCTCTTTTCTTCTGGCTTTTGTAATTCAGTCCTCTTTGATCCCTCTGATCATCCTCTGTCTCATTTATTCCCTAGAATTACATCTTCAACTCTTTTTTTTTCTTTTGCTGTGTTTTTTCTTTGGAAAATTTTATCCATACCCATAGCTTCTACCATCTCTACCAGCTGATGATTCCTAAATCCAAGTTTTTAATTTTAGAACTCAATTTCCTTCTAAACTCACACATCTCTTGGTCTTTCTCTTTTGACCAGACATAGGAAAGAGTAGGGTCCTTCCACTGGTCCTTCTTTTCACAAATTTATATTCTAGTTAGTCATCTTTTGAAAAACAGGCCTAACTGTTTCACCAATCTGATACAGAAATCTTCTCAGTATTCCCAGGAGCTAGAATACGTATCAAGGCATTACTCATCTGGTCTCACAGTCATATTTGCCTCTTGCATGCCTAACTCTGGCATCCTTCAATATCACTATTCCCAAATATTATGTACGCTTTAATAGCTCTCTTCCTATCCTCATGATGTTCCCTATGTCTGGAATCCCTGCTCAAGCACACACGAGACCTTCTTTATCCAGGGTCCAGCTCAAATATCAATTCCTAAAATCATCCATGATCTCCCCTACTGTATTAGTCAGGTTTCTCTAGAGGGACAGAACTAATAGGATAGCTATATATAAAAGGGAGTTTATTAAGTTTTAACTCATAAAATCACAAGGTCCTACAACAGGCCATCTGCAAGCTGAGGAGCAAGGAGAGGCAGTCCGAGTCCGAAAACTGAAGAACTTAGAGTTCGATGTTCAAGGACAGGAAGCATACAGCACAGGAGAAGATGTAGGCTGGGAGACTAGGCCAGTCTAGTCTTTTTACTTTTTGTTTTGTGTTTTTTCTATTTGTGCTGGCAGCTGATTAGATGGTGCCCACCCCGATTAGGGTGGGTCTGCCTTTTCAAGCCCACTGACTCAAATGTTAATCTTTGACAACACCCTCATAGATATACCCAGGGTCAATACTTTGCGTCCTTCAATCCAATCAAGTTGACACTCAGTATTAACCACCACACCTACCTTGTGATTTTAGCTTAATTTCAAACCAATATGTTTTCTTATTGGCATATATTAAATTTTTTATTATAGCAGTCTGTATACTTACCTCTCCCCTCTTCTAAAGTATGAACTCTTTGAAGGCAAGGAAAAGATCTTATTTCTTTATAGATTCAGCACCCAGCATAACATCTTGAACTTTATACTCAATAAATGTTTGAATTGAGCAGTGATAACTCGTCTCACCTAATATTTCTGCTTGTTCAATAAGAGATCTGTGAATATTTAGGAGAGGGATGTAACTCAAATAGAAGATTAAAGGATGAAAGCTAACACAAGAAGACAACATAGGGGGATTTGGAGAAAAAGTGATCTGAGATTTAAGCCATGAAAGAGGAAGGTGTAAGAAGGAGGTTTTGAGTGTGAAAGAGAAAGAATTAAAAGAAAAATGAGAATGGGCAAATGCAAGCGACTTTGAGAACTGAATAAGGAAAGTTATATGCCAGAATTTGGTACTTCAGGATGAACTAGGACTGTATGTAGAGGTGGTTGACACCATTGAAAACAAGCTCATCTGAATTTGTAGTGCGATCTAAAGAAAGGGGAAACTGGTGAGCAGAATGCCTGGATTCTAGCATCACTCCTTCCCCCTGTGTAGCTGTGGTGACTTAAGCAAGTTAGTCTCTGTGTCAGCTTCCCCATATGTCAGCTGGGGGTTATCTATCTGGTATGGGATGATGTATCTAGATCACAGGTGTATCCAGAGAATGAAATAATGAACATGAAACTAAAAATGGATAATAGTAGAAGGCTTTATTATTCTATGTCATTGCTATTTTTAGTCCTAAATGTATTAGCATTGTTGTTGCACTTTCCAATTGTTGTTACTAGCAGCTTAGACAAATTGTCTTCTACAAATACATTTAAAAATAGTTATTATCTTTTATTTTTTTTCTTTCAATTCCCTCATTTCACAGATTTAAAAACTGGGGTACAGAGTGATTTGCTCAAAGTTTTATTACTGTGACAATTGCCTGAATCTAGAACCTGGGATTCTGACTTGTAATCAAGTGACTGTTTAAGTCTACCCCATTACAGAAAGGTGTGAAAGAGAGAATAGAAAGAGAGAGAGGATAGACAGTCGTTACTGCTAATATTAATATAATAGAATTTTGGGCCCTTCCTTGAGTGGGAGGTGAGTGGAGACAGGAAGTATTTCTAAGATAAAAAGAGTGCAGTGGCCAAAAGAAAGCTTCCTCTTTGTCCTCTGAAGGTTCCATGAAAATAACGTTAAAAAAGCAGATTAATACGAAAAAAGACATACAGAATTTTATTTTAATGTGCATAGCATGGGCGAATTGCAGGAGAATGATTACCCCCCCATCTTGTTTTTATTCTTCTTCTTGTTGTTTTGTTTTTGAGACAGAGTCTCACCTGTTGCCCAGGCTGAAGTGCTGTGGAACAATCTCAGCTCACTGCAACCTCCATCTTCTGGGTTCAAGTGATTCTCCTGCCTCAGCCTCCAGAGTAGCTGGGATTACAGGCATGCCCCACCGTGCCCAGCTAATTTTTGTATTTTTAATAGAGATGGGGTTTTGCCGTGCTGGCGAGGCTGGTCTCGAACTCCTGACCTCAGGCGATCCGCCTGCCTCGGCCTCCCAAAATGCTGGGATTACAGGCATGAGCCATCGCTCCCAGCTGCCTATCTTTTAATTAATAATAAAAATGATAGAAGGATTAGATTTCTAATTTCGTATTAAATTCTTTCAGTTATTTTAAACTCAAAAGAAACGAGATTGGTATTTGGATTTGTTTTAGCGTATTTTTGGTTATTTTATGAGTTTAACCATAATATTGGAAAAGTAAAATTCTATCTATTTTATTTATTAAGTAATGATAGATGTTAAAATATTTTTTCAGCTTACAGTTTTCTCCAAAATTTTATGTTAGAGGAAAATATAACAATTGTGATGTGTATATTGGTTAATCTGGTCCAAACTTTAGCATAATAAATTATTAGAAGCGTTACATCTTGTAAAACAGGGGACTCCCTTAAATTAATTTATTCTCAAATTCTGTAAGTAGTTTTATTTTTAAAATAACTCAGATGAGGTGGGATTGAATGAGAAGATTGAGATTCATAGTTATTAATATAGTAAAATCTCTACTTAAGTGAAAATATATTTGAATTACATTTTACAAACTAAAATTGACTGGGCGATTTGAATGTTTTCTATTGTATGCATTATCATCCCCCATGAATTTTTTGTTGTTGTTATTCCTTTTCTTTGACAGCCAGAAATCACTGTGGAAAATCTTCCCAGTTATTTCAGACTTCAGAAACCATTATTGATTTTGTTCAGTGATAGCAGCATAAATCCTCAATATAAAAAAGCAATATTGACACTGGTAAAGCAGAAATACTTGGATTCACTTACCCCTTGCTGGTTAAATCTGTAAGTATGTTTTTATTTTTTAATATGTAAGAGGTAAAGAAAGTTTAATAATTATTACATTTTCGTTAGGAAACGAAACTCTAACTCTTTGGAGTTAATTTTATGGAACCAAATATGTTACCATGATATTTTAGTAACTAAACTCCCCAAACAGGGTCCAAAGATTACCTTATTTTAGATTGAATTTTATTCTACAGTAAATTTTAAAAGCAATAATTGTTCTGATTTTAAAAGGAATTGATGCCCATTGAGAAAATTTGGCAAATACGGAATGTAAACATTGTGATTTTGACCTTTTCCTTCAGTTCCTTTTTCTGTACTTCTATATTTTTAAAGTTTAGACAGATTTCAGTGCATTCATCAGCAATATTTCCTAGTATGTTTTCTAGATGTTATGGATTGTGTTACATTTAATGTCTGAACAAAATTCACAAATAATATACTGTTTCTTGTTCAGATTCATCAGATGAAAGACGTATTTTATTCTTTTTTTTTTTTTTTTTTTTT
>NW_016814053.1:4054742-4058099 GCF_001698545.2 Rhinopithecus bieti | reverse complement strand
AAAATCTTTGCCCAGTCCAGTATCCTGGAGAGTTTCTGTAATGTTTTTGCCTAATAATTTATTTTAGTAATTTAAGTTCTTACATTTAAGTCTTTAATATCTTTTGAGTTAAGAGTGAGATAAGGGTCCAGTTTGTTTGTTTTGTATCTTGCAACTTTACTAAATTTGTTGATTAGTTCTAACAGGTCTTTTTGTGGAGTCTTTAGGTGTTTTCTATACATAAGATCATGCTATCTGCAAACAGAAACAATTTAACTTCCTTTCTGATTTAGACAGAGCCAGAATTTTGAACCATAAGAAAATAGATCTTGGCCTGGAATCTATGATCCTGGCTTGTAACATACCATAATATCTACTTTTCTGAAAACATGGAAAAATTTATATTTGTAGTCTGGATGTGTATATATTAATTTATATTCGAATCTTAACCATTTATACATAGTTGTGGCAACAATAGGCCGGTAGCTATAGTTTAAATAAGTAAACATGTAGTAACCTAGATTATTATAGTATATTGAACAAACAGTATGAAATTTGATGTAATGAAAAGTCTCCTAGATACTATATAAGGATTTTATTAGATACTAGATGATCTATCCTAAAATGATATTTTGACACTGTTCCATGACAGAGTCCTGAAATAAGGTTTGTATGTGTGTGTATATATGTAAATATGTATGTATGTGTCTTTGTATGTATATACATATACATTCTGGTATACAAATTCTCAGTATTATGTCAACCATCAGGTATAGTATGAATCTACCATTATAGTTTGTATATTTGTATGTATTTCATCATATATTTATTTTAGGGTCAATCATTACACCAAACCCATCCTTCCTAAGTGATCTGCTTCATTTCTGTCAAGTTAAGCAGTTTTAACAAACATACTATGCTTAAATAAAATATGGATTATATTAAAATCATATTATTGAAATATAATTCATATACCATAAAATTCACCCTTTTAGAGTGTACAATTCAGTACTTTTTCATGCATTCTCAAGACCATGCAACTACTGCCATTGTTGAATTCCAGAACATTTTCATCACCCCAAAAAGAAAACCCATACCCATTAGCAGTCACTCTCAATTTTCTCCTCTGTCCAACCTTTGGCACCCACTCATCTATTTTATAGTTCTATGGATTTGCCTAATCTAGACATTTCATATAAATGGTATCATATAATATGTGGCTTCTTATGGTCTGGCTTCTTTCACTTATAAGGTTTTCAAGGATCAACCATATTATAGCATGAACCAGTAGTTCATTCCTTTTTATGGATGAATATTCCACTGCATGGATATGTCACATTTTGTTTATTCCTTAGTTGATGGACAATTGGGTTGCCTTTACTTATGGCGATTATGAATAATGCTGCTATGAGCATACATGTATATGGTTTTGTGCCTGTCTTTATGCTAGTACTGCACTGTCTTGATTATTGTAGCTTAGTAGTAGGTTTTAAAATTGGGAAATTTGATTACTCCAACTTTGTTTTTCATTTTCTTTTATTTGTGTTTAGTTATTTTTTTTTTTTTTGAGACAGGGTCTCACTCTGTCTCCAAGGCTGGAGTGCAGGGGTGCAATCATTACTCACTATAGCCCTGAACTCCTGGGCTCAAGGGATTCTCCTACCTCGGCCTTCCAAGTAGCTAGCACTACATGCATGCACCACCAAGCCTGGCTTTGTTTTTTTTTTTTTTTTTTTTTGTTTTGTTTTGTTTTGTCTTTGTTTCTGTTTTTGTAGAGACAGGATCTCACTGTGTTGTCCAGGCTGGTCTGGAACTGCTGGCCTCAAGCAACACTCCCTCCTCAGCCCCCCTAAGTGTTGGGATTACAGGCATAAGCCACTGCACCTGTCCCTGTTCTTCAAGACGATTTTGGCTATTCTGGGTTCCTTTAGATGGTATTTTTGCCTTAATTTTCTGAGGTAATTTATTGGTTTTAATATTTTCCTAGGAAATGGGACAGAATTAATTAAATTCAATTCAATATTTTGTTTAAGTGGATCTGGAAGGAGACCTTTCTGTAGTTATCACTTATCTTTGACTGCTTCATTCTCACCACATGGTATAGGGATCTTTTCAGCTGTAGCTGTTAAACTGCTCAGAAAGTCTGTGTTCACTTCACTGTCTGCATTGCTATTTTATAGAATCAAATGAGTATTGTAATTTTGCAGCTGCAGTGACACAGAGTTCCCATGGACTCTAAGTCATGATTATGTGTAGCTAGTGCTAGAATGCTTCTCAAACAGAATTACTTAAAAAAACAAAACAAACAAAAAAAAAAGGACATGTTCAAAACATAGAAACCTGAGCTCCTGACCTAGCTTCCTTGATTACTATGTGGCTCTAGGCAAGTCATTCTTGGTTTCCTCCTCTACAACTGTAAAATGAGTTTAATAGTTTCCACTCTGAGTACATCACATAGTTATTTAAAAGATGTATGCAGAGGCACTTTGTAAAGTGTAAACTCTAATATATTATCATCACCTATGTAAAGATCTTTTCCTGCAAGGAACATACCTGAGGGCTTTGATTCCTCAGCCTAAACCATTACCCAGAGGAAAGAATCAGTGTAATACTTCTGAGTTTTCTGAGAGACTGGCACGTCTTCGATTGCAATTTTGTTAATGTCTTTGCCAGCTCATTCTTTGTGGGTTTCCATCATTTCTTTGCATCACTGCTCCTATTCTTAAATTAATCCTGTAGCCTCTGCAGCAGGAAGAAGAAAACTGAACAGTCTCTGTGTATTGGATTCTGCCTTCTATGTTAGCAGGGTCTGCTCTTAGCATCTCTGGTAGATAGATCTTTGCCATCAGTGGTGTTCTGAGATGGGGTTGGGGTGGGATGGGTTGTAGGGACATTCTGGAAATAGTCTAAATCAGTAACATGGTGCCACTGGTTTCCACCTCACCTTACTTGTTCCGTATCTTAATTTCTGTGAAACTGTGGCCACTGGCAATTCTTTTTTATTTTTTTATTTTATTTTTTTTTATTGTTTAATTTTTATTATTTTTTTCTTTTTTTATTAAAGTTCTAGGGTACATGTGCACAACGTGCAGGTTTGTTACATATGTATACTTGTGCCATGTTGGTGTGCTGCACCCATCAACTCATCAGCACCCATCAACTCGCCATTTACATCAGGTATAACTCCCAATGCCATCCCTCCCGCCTCCCCCCTTCCCATAATAGGCCCCAGTGTGTGATGTTCCCCTTCCAGAGTCCAAGTAATCTGATTGTTCAATTCCCACCTATGAGTGAGAACATGCGGTGTTTGGTTTTCTGTTCTTGTGATAGTTTGCTAAGAATGATGGTTTCCAGCTGCATCCATGTCCCTACAAAGGA
>NW_016814053.1:4005657-4052559 GCF_001698545.2 Rhinopithecus bieti | reverse complement strand
GATATGTGTGAACTTGATCCTGCCATTATGATATTAACTGGTTATTTTGCTCGTTAGTTGATGCAGTTTCTTCCTAGCCTCGATGGTCTTTACATTTTGGCATGTTTTTGCGATGGCTGGTACCGGTTGTTCCTTTCCATGTTTAGTGCTTCCTTCAGGGTCTCTTGTAAGGCAGGCCTGGTGGTGACAAAATCTCTAAGCATTTGCTTATCTGTAAAGGATTTTATTTCTCCTTCACTTATGAAACTTAGTTTGGCTGGATATGAAATTCTGGGTTGAAAATTCTTTTCTTTAAGAATGTTGAATATTGGCCCCCACTCTCTTCTGGCTTGTAGAGTTTCTGCTGAGAGATCTGCTGTTAGTCTGATGGGCTTCCCTTTGTGTGTAACCTGACCTTTCTCTCTGGCTGCCCTTAACATTTTTTCCTTCATTTCAACTTTGGTGAATCTGACAATTGTGTGTCTTGGAGTTGCTCTTCTTGAGGAGTATCTTTGTGACATTCTTTGTATTTCCTGAATTTGAATGTTGGCCTGCCTTACTAGGTTGGGGAAGTTCTCCTGGATGATATCCTGAAGAGTGTTTTCCAACTTGGTTCCATTTTCCCCCCTCACTTTCAGGCACACCAATCAGACGTAGATTTGGTCTTTTCACATAATCCCGTACTTGTTGGAGGCTTTGTTCATTTCTTTTACCTTTTTTTCTCTAGACTTCTCTTCTCACTTCATTTTATTCATTTGATCTTCAATCATTGATACCCTTTCTTCCAGTTGATCGATTCGGTTACTGAAGCTTGTGCATTTGTCACATATTTCTCGTGTCGTGGTTTTTATCTCTGTCAGTTTGTTTATGGCCTTCTCTGCATTGATTATTCTAGTTATCCATTCTTCCATTCTTTTTTCAAGATTTTTAGTTTCTTTGCACTGGGTACGTAGTTCCTCCTTTAGCTCTGAGAAGTTTGATCGACTGAAGCCTTCTCTCAACTCGTCAAAGTCATTCTCCGTCCAGCTTTGATCCATTTCTAGCGATGAGCTGCGTTCCTTTCGGGGGGAGATGCGGTCTGATTTTTTGAATTTCCAACTTTTCTGCCCTGCTTTTTCCCCATCTTTGTGGTTTTATCTGCCTTTGGTCTTTGATGCTGGTGACGTACTGATGGGGTTTTGGTGTGGGTGTCCTTTCTGTTTGTTAGTTTTCCTTCTAACAGTCAGGACCCTCATCTGTAGGTCTGTTGGAGATTGCTTGAGGTCCACTCCAGACTCTGTTTGCCTGGGTATCAGCAGCAGAGGCTGCAGAAGATAGAATATTGCTGAACAGCAAGTACTGCTCTCTGATTCTTGCTCTAGAAGCTTCGTGTCAGGGGTGTACCCCACCGTGTGAGGTGTGAGGTGTCAGTCTGCACCTAGTGGGGGATGTCTCCCAGTTAGGCTACTCAGGAGTCAGGAACCCACTTGAGCAGGCAGTCTGTCTGTTCTCAGATCTCAACCTCTGTGCTGGGAGATCCACTGCTCTCTTCAAAGCTGTCAGACAGCTGTCAAACTCCACCCAGAGGTAGAGTCTGCAGAGACAGGCAGGCCTCCTTGAGCTGTGGTGGACTCCACCCAGTTCGAGCTTCCCAGGGCTTTGTTTACCTACTTAAGCATAAGCAATGGCGGGCGACCCTTCCCCAGCCTCGCTGCTGCCTTGCAGTTAGATCTCAGACTGCTGTGCTAGCAATGAGGGAGGCTCTGTGGGCGTGGGACCCTCTGGGCCAGGTGTGGGATGTAATCTCCTGGTGTGCCGTTTGCTAAGACCCTTGGTAAAGCGCCCTAGTAGGGTGGGAGTTACCCAATTTTCCATGTGTTGTGTGTCTCAGTTTCCCTTGGCCAGGAAAAGGGATTCCCTTCCCCCTTGTGCTTCCCAGGTGAGGCGATCCCTCGCCCTGCTTCAGCTCTCGCTGGTCGGGCTGCACCAGCTGACCAGCACCGATTGTCCTGCTCTCCCCAGTGAGATGAAACTGGTACCTCAGTTGAAAATGCAGAAATTACCTGTCTTCTGTGTTGCTCGCGCTGGGAGCTAGAAGCTTGAGCTGTTCCTATTCGGCCATCTTGCTCTTTCTGGCAGTTCTTATTTGAGATTTACACTTAACTTTGGCCCAGTTCCCTGATCTTTGTATGCTTTGGTCTTCTTGTCTATAAAATTGTAAAGATTAAATGAATAATGCATGTGTATAGTAAAGGCTCAATAAATGTTAATTAATATTATCTATTGTCATTACTGATTTGATGAATAATGTATTTGTTACCCTATGTTGTTACAGTTTTATTTGCAATTGAAAACCTTAAGATCTTTGTAGAGTACCTTCAGCAAGTAGTTAGCAGAATTGGGATGTTTCAGGCATTTTATCATAGTCTCAGACCATTAGGCTGCAGTGTTGACCTTAAAAATAAATATTGTTTAATATTTGCTACATGCTACACTTTAAACTGGACTCTTTGTTGTTGTTGAGACAGTGTCACACTCTCTCATCCAGGTTTGAGTGCAATGGTGTAAACACGGCTCATTGCAGCCTCAACCATCTGGGCTCAAGTGAACCTTCCACCTCAACCTCTCGAGTAGCCGGAACTACAGGCACATGCCACCATGCCCAGATAATTTTTTTTATTTTTTTATTTTTTGTAGAGAAGGGTTCCCACTATGTTATCCAGACTGGTCTTGAAGTCCTGGGGTCGAGCTATCCTCCCATCCCACCCAAAGTGGTGGGATTACACGTGTGAGCCACCATGCCCAGCCCAAACTGGACTCTTACAGATACTTTAATATACATTTATCTGCTTGTTGCAAACTACAAACAGTTATTCTTCTCACCTGTTTATTATATTCAAGAAAATATATCATCTGTTTGTCACTTTTGAACCTGCTAACCTGGCAACACCAAGATTTCATATAGTTGAGTGTGAGTGAAGAAATTATATATCAATAAGCAAAGTACAGCTGTACTGCATGTATAATATACAGATTTTTGTTTGAGCTTTAGGAAATTGCAATTTATATGATTTTTCTAATTCTTAAAGATACTCAATTTATGAGAGATGCTCAAGTTTGTATCTTATGAGCATTTATTTTTTAGTGTGTAACAGTGCATAGATTTTTTCATTGGAATTTATATTTAAAAGGTTTACTTTGTACATTTCCTTATATAGTTTATTTTTTAAAATAGTATCCTAAATGGGACAACTAAATTCTGAAACTGTTTTGTAAACTGTCTAGTAAATGGAAGACAGTTAGCTAATTTATCTCATGTATATGTTATCAGCTTTAATCAGTTTTCCTCTTTTAATAACCAATATTTTAAAATAATGTTAAGATTCATTGTCATGAAGCTTATCTAAGAGAAATTATTTAATCACTATGTATGGAGTACAGTTGATTCCACAGCAATTTTAATTATTTCTTGTCTATAATTATTTTATAAAATGAACTTGTTTTCATAAAGTGTGTGGAAAAGATGTTAATCAAAAGCTTCAAGAACAGAAAATGCTTTAAAATGTAAGGAAATACTTGTATAATAACTATATAATAAATAATTACATATGTTCCAGATTTTTTTTCTTGAATGATTTATAAGAAATAGTTACATTTCTTTGGCAGTAGAGGGAAGCATGCGACTCTTTCATTTAACGTTTTATATACAACGTTTTACATATGTGTTTGTGATCTTGTTACACATATTGCTATTTTTCAAAACTTCAGCAGAGGTTAATTGGCATTGAGATTCTGGACCTTTTTCCCCCGTATTCATGCTTATCTTTTGAAAGAAAATAATAGCCTGTAAATGGAATCTAAAATGAAAATGGCTAGTAATGACAAATGTATCAAGTTTCTTGTTGACGGTAACAATTAAAAAATTCCTAACTCTGCTTAGATAAGTAAAACTAATAAAGCTTTCACTTCTACATACATGTTTTTCAAAATAAAACATTTTCTAGTATGTTGATGTGACAATTTTGTAACTGTTAATCTTTAACCTTTGATTGTTTCTTCCTTCCAGCAATTTTACCTGCTCAGGAGTGGAAACCTCCTCTTCCAGCTTACGATTTTCTAAGTATGATGGATGCCGCAACATCTCAACATAGCACTAGGAAAATTCCCCAATGTATGAAAGAAACAGATGTGCAGGAGAATGATAAGGAACAACATGAAGATAAATCGGCAGTCAGAAAAGAACCGATTGAAACTCTGAGAATAAAGCATTGGAATAGAAGTAATTGGTTTAAAGAAGCAGAAAAATCATTTAGGCATGATAAAGAGTTATGATGCTCAAAGGTGAACTAATTTTATAGGGCTGTGGTTTCCAAAATTTTTTGGCATGCTACACTTAATTTATTTCCTTAAATAATAATACTAAATCATTTCAAGTTTGTAGACTAGTGCCGTCCAATAGAATTATAATACAAGTCACATGTTTTATTTAAAATTTTCTAGTAACTACATTAAACAAAGTAAAAGTGAGCAGGGCAAAATAATTTTGGTATTATTTTCACCCAGTAGTATGCCCAAAATAGCTAAATTAATATAAAAATTATTAATGAGATATTTTACATCCTTTTTTATGCCAAGTCTTCAAAATGCAGTACGTATTTTATACTTACTGCATTTCTTACTTCTGAGTAGCCATATTTCAGGTGTTCATTAGCCATATGTGGCCTGTTAGACAAAAACTAGCATCATTAACTTAGTTCTAGCCATGATTTATACTTGGATTAAAATTAAAATATAATTCTGATCACAGTTAACTCTGCAGTGCATTCATGCAACTGGCAGTTATATTTGTTTTGTTGTAGTCATGATATTAAAATCAGTGTTTGTCAACCCGGGGGCAGTTTGGCTCCTCAGGGGATATTTAGCAATGTTGGCGACGGAGATATTTGTGATGTCATGACTAGGGCAGTTATTGGCATTTAGTGAGTAGAGGCCAGGGATGCTGCTAAATAACCTACATTGGACAGCCCCCGCCACCCCCAACAAAGAATTACCCTTCCCAAAATATTAGTAGTGCCAAGGCGGAGTAACCTTGGGTTAAAGGTAACCTGTGGCAGACTAGGTTTCCAGAATTTCCTGGTTCTGCTCAAGTATCATGTTTGAAAAAATTTTGGCTATTAAAGATATGTATTAGATGGTCTTATCCTTATTATTACCTGGATACAACTTGATCTTTTCTAATATTTTCAGAAAGTGATGGGATAACCCTAGAAGAGGACTCAGAATGATATTTGTATTTTAAGGGAGGCTTCAAACCTGCTCTTATTTCTACAACTTATATGGCTAAATTTCAGATTGAACAGGAATTCAGCATTCTGCCATCTCCTCATGGAAAGAGAGGCTCGCTCATCTGACGCGTCTCTGCAATCTACCCTTGCAAGCTTCAGACAAATCATTTTGTCTCCCTGAGCCACAGGGCCTCATCGGTGAGGGAGGGAAAGATTAGCCAAAGAGTACATTTTCATTCCAAATCACTTAGCTGTTAGACTGATCTGTTTGTAGCAGTTGTTTGTCTCATTTTTGCTCTGTGCATTTTTTGAGACATTTGTTGAGAGTATTCTATTTGGTGTTCTACTGTATTTTTCATTTTAGTATCTACTTGGTATCTTGTTCTTTAAATTATCTTCACATATGGTTTGCCTGATACAACTGAGTTTTATAACTGAAATTTAAGGAATCAAACAGCTGAAATTCAGTAAGTGCATGTATTTCCTTATAACATAGACCCTTTGCTACTCTCAGCACCCTCTCCTCAATTTTTTTCCTGTAGCATGTGATGCCTTATTAATTCAATTCATTTTCATTTGCTTTTATTTCTAATATGGGATCTATGAGAGTGAACTCTAAATATGGTTTGTAGTAATAAAACATCATTAGCCTAATTATTAGAAAATGCTAATTAAGTACCAGCACATAGAAACATGAAATTGCTTAGTCATTGTACCTTTGTCAGCAATTTTGACAGTCATTAATGTTTGTAATGATTTTAAATAAAGTATCTGGCTTTCAGACCTACCTTCACAAGCCTTCTTGAGTCTCTACTGTGCCCTCTCTTGGACCACTCTCCCTCTATCAGTTGGATTTCTTTGGTTACAAGCAACAGAAATTCAACCTTGGCTCACTTAAGCAAAATGAGAATATTGGATAATTCACAGAGAAGAAAAATTAAACTAGGCTTTGAAAGGATAGGAACTAAGTCTGTTCTATGTAATAGGAACTAACAACTCAGTGAAGAATCAGTTCCAACAGATATACTATCTTTTATGACTCAGGGAGTCCTGGGAAAGTTGGGTTGGGGACCACTAGTCACTTTAATTGGTGGTCCTAACAGTACTTTCAAATGCAGAAGGGGTAAATCTCACAAAAGAAATCCAAATTCTGTTTACCAGAAAAAGAGAATGAATGCAGAGGAGGAAAAAAAATGAAGAAATAGAAAACCCATGAATCCTCAAAACACTGCTTGCTGTTCTTCTACCATCCTCTGTATCCTTTTCAGATCTTTCTGCTACCTCTTACCCATTTTTGAGAGCTCCAAAAGCCCTCTCTTTACTCTCAGTGGTTACAGCTTTTCTGTATGTTCTCCTGGTCCTCTAGTAGGGTTGGTTGCCAGTGCATATTTACATTTTGTATACCATTTCATCTCTCATGAGTCATATTATTTCACCCTCTCCTGCCTCACCTGTGCTAGAATATAAATATCCTTGGTCCATTGTTTCCAGCCCTTGTGATGAAATATTTCATGAGCTGTTTTTCAAAATTCCTAGAGTTCCTCACTTACGCCTATGCTTCTTTAAAAACTAATATGTGTAAGGTGAACAACAAGAGTTTGCAAATCAGTGTCTATTTCAGTAATAAGTAATCAAATAGATACACTGGGATTTTCACTTCCACCTAAGATGTAGAAAGCTGCAAGAGAATGTTACTCCTATCCTAAAAACAAAAAGTGATAAATTTTCTTATATCCATCAGAGAAAGTAGCCAAAGGAACTGGTTTTCAAAGAGTGACAAGCCCCCCTTCAAAGAGAAACAGGATATATGAACTGTTTTGCTTTCATCAGAGAATAGGAGGCTGCTATTAAAGCAAGTGAGAATAAATTATAAAGAATTTAGAAGAGTCTACGTACTTACACTCCTTGCAAGTTAGTTTGCCTCAGATTCCTGAATTGGAAACAAATGACTTTATTACACCAGTAGCATTAGTCAGTGTCAGCATCCCCACAGTGTTATCAGAAGAGGCCCAGGTGATACCTGCACACACAGTGGATTGCATAACAGAAGGAACCCTGAGTTTAGGGAACCAAATAACGTTATAATGGATATTTAGCATGCTTACCCTTTGCTCTGGAGGAATAGATCTTTATTATACTGGACAGTAATCAAACTTTTCCTTCTTCTAGAGGGAGATACTGTCTGGAGAGATGGTATCTGTGTCGGTCTTTCCAGGCTGTTCTTTATATAAATATCCTTGAAAAGGTAGTCCAGAAAAAAGGCAGGCAGTACCTTTCCATGCAATCATGCAGAAATGTGAGAGACCTGTGGAGAATTGTCTACTGACAGAAATCATTAAATGTTAAGGAATTCTTTAAAGGCCAACTGTGTAATCGATATCAGTTTAAAATAGGTCCCCTGACATGACAGAGGTTCACAATCACTTTCCACAAGCCTCCACTGCATGCTGATGAGAAAGAATGGGGCAAGAGACTGATGAGAAGAGACACCTCAGTAACACAGGCATGCATGAAATGATGGGCTGACAGGCGTGGAACACTGCCCGCTTCCTCAGACCTTTCTCTTGTACAAAGCAAAGCCACTGGGGGAGAGATGGCAAACCTTCCTGCCCTTATGGCCCACCTTCCTGCCCTTATGGCCCAGGCAGAGATCCACTGCTCTTGAAGGAGATATAAAAGCAAAAATCTTTTGCCCTTGAGAAAGGCAGAAAGTCTTGTGGGCCCAGGATCCTGTACCAATAACCAAGCAGAAATCCACTCTCACTAGAAGTACAGAAAATCTCTCCTGTTCAAGAATTCCCCAAACTGATGAGTATATAATTCAAATTGCAATGATGCAATGAAGGATATATAGAGGGAAGTGATACAGAATGATTATGATCAGACGACCACCTACTTAAGTACAATGGTGAGGTGAGTCCTCCCTAATGAAGTGATATTTGAGCTAAGACTTAAAGGATGAGATAGCCACCCTAGATCAGAATAAAGAGCATTCTGGATAGAGGAATAGCATCTGGAAGACTCAGGAAAGATTTTGGGTTATTTAAAGAATGGAATAGAACCAATATGGCTGGAGTCTAATGGGCAAGGGGGCAGTAAAGAGATAAGGCTGGAGAGCTAGGAAGAGGCAGCATTACACAGGGTTTTGGAAGACATGGATGGTAAGGCATTTAAGTGCACCAAGAAGCAGGGGAGCAATATGATGGGATGCAAAACTTCAGAAGAATATTCCAGTTGCCATAAGGAGTGGCCATGGAGATGGAGAGATGAGGATGGATTTGAGCTGTATTTTGGAGGTTTGACCTATAGACCTTGATGATGGATTGGATCTAGGTTTTGAGGGAAAGGGAAGAACTACAAATTACTCAAGTTTCTGATATTAATAACTGAAAGAATGTGGTGCTATTTACTGAAATGAGGAAAAGGGAAGCTGGGGTGGTGTTAGGGGTGAACAGAAAATCAAAAGTTTAATTTTGTCTATATTAAGAGTGAAAAACCTGTTTGATTTCAAGTTGACAGTTGGATACTTTGGTCTGGAGCTTAGTGGAGAGCTTTTCTTCATTGATTCAACAAATACTGTTTATTGTCTGCCAGGCACTGTTTCTGGAAATGTGAATGAAACAGCCCCTTTCTTCATGGAACTTATATTCTAGTGCAGGTGAGATGGAAAATAAGTAAATATACAGTTGATACACAGATGATAATGGCTGTGAAAAAAAATAAGACAAAGGAGGGTAAGGAGAGGTATAGGAGATTCTAAAAATGAAGTGTGGATAAGGAAGGCCTCACTAATAAGGTAAACTTAAATAAAACCTAAAAAGGAAATAAGGGAGCAAGCTTTCAGGTTATTTGTGATCAACCCTGTTACTTAAAACAATTTAGAATGCTAGATAATTTTTTAAAATCTTTATTCAAACGATTGAGGGACTGACTGACAAGAGACCAAAAAATTACTGGGCCAAAATGTAAGTAAAAGCAGGAAACCAGAGAATTAAAGGACACGCTTTTAAGTATTTTTTCCTAAAGCATTTGTCCATGTAAGCTAACTTACTCTGCTCTTGTATTTATATTTTAGTAAGTTATTTTGCTCTGGAATTTTTTGTTTTTTGTTTTTTGTTTTGAGATAGAGTTTCACTTTTTCACCCAGGCCGGAGTGCAATGGCACAATCTTGGCTCACTGCAACCCCCACCTTCTGGTTTCAAGCGATTCTCCTGCCTCAGCCTCCTGAGTAGCTGGGATTACAGGCACCTGCCACCATGCCTGGCTAATTTTTGTATTTTTAGTGGAGATGGGGTTTCACCATGTTGGCCAGGCTGGTCTTGAATTCCTAACCTCGTGATCCGCCCACCTCAGCCTCCCAAAGTGCTGGGATTACAGGCATGAGCTACTGCACCTGGCATTTTGCTCTGTTTTACCAAAAACAAAAAAAAGAACAGAAAATTATTAAATACATTGATAGGCTGGAGAATTTTAATCTTTTTCACTTATTTTTTTAATTTTAATTTTATTTTATTTTTGAGATGGAGTCTCGCTCTGTCACCCGGGCTGGAGTGCAGTGGTGCAATCTCGGCTCACTGCAACCTCAACCTCCCGGGTTCACCCCATTCTCCTGCCTCAGCCTCCCGAGTAGCTGGGACTATAGGCACCCACCACCACACCCGGCTAATTTTTTTGTAATTTTAGTAAAGACAGGGTTTCACCATGTTAGCCAGGATGGTCTTGATCTCCTGACCTCATGATCCACCCGCCTCAGCCTCCCAAAGTGCTGGGATTACAGGCATGAGCTACTGCGCCTGGCCTTTTTCAGTTCTCATTTAAATCCAAGTACATTTTATAACTTCTTTATACTAGCTGTCAACATGTAGGGCAATCTGTCTTGAAGTAGGGATGAAAGACTCTGAAAACATCCTGGAGAGTTCTCCCTTAAAGCCAAGCATGGGGTTGTTTAAATAAACTTCTTGTTTAAAATGAAAAACAAAAAATAAATATAAAAATAAAAACACAGTCAAGTTTCTTTAACTGCCAAGTGTCTCCATTGGCCTGAAGATGACGAAGGAAGGATTTCGTTGTATAGAAAGTTCTAAATCCTCCCAGGAGCCCGTGAACCGCTTCTGCCTCAGGTGAGCAAGAGTAGTCTCCCCACGCCCACCTCTGTAAGGTGCCTGTGGTGAGATTTCCAAGTTCACCCTGGGGCCGGAACTGGTCCAGCCTGGCCCAGGAGGTGCATGGAGTGTGGGCGTGGGTGACTGCCTGTCCCATACCCCGGCAAATGTCCCTAGCCCCAAACTTCAGCTTTGCTGTGGGAACCAAAGTTAAAAGTCCAACCAGCATGGAAGGTTGGAACTCCATAGAGCCTGTGAGGAAAAGGTGAACTTAAAAGAAAAAAATCTTCTCCATCTCCACATAGTCAAATACGACAAAAGAAGATGTTTTGATACTGAGAAGCAAAAAGCCAAACCCTCTCTGAAAACTTGGAACTATATCCAAGTTCTGGATATACTTGGAGCCCTTGAGATTTGCAAACCAAATTGCCATAACCTATGTGGTCCAAAAACTCTCCAGTGATTATTAGTTTAAAATGGTCCCAAACAGGTCCTTGAACTAGAAACTTGGCAAAAGCAAACACATTCTCTCTGGGGAAAGCTACCCACTTCATAGCAGGCCTCCAAGTATTGACCAAGATAACTTTTTCAAGGGCAGTGGTTTACATATAGTCAAAATTAAGTAAGCACACAAGGAAAAACCAAGCATACTGAAAACTAGCAAGAATTAAAAGCCAAACAAAGACTTCAGATATGAACATGATTAGACATATTAATTGTGCTTACTATGTTTCAAGAAATAAAAGGCAAGCTTAAACATATCTTCAGGAAATAGGCAATCAAAAGACAACAGAACCAATGTGAGAAAGAAAGAAAATTTCTAGAAATAAAAAAAAATACCATAACTTGGCCAGGTGCAGTGGCTCATGCCTGTAATCCCAGTACTTTGGGAGGCCAAGTGGGGAGAATCACAAGGTCAGGAGTTAGAGAACAGCCTGGCCAATATGGTGAAACCCCATCTCTACTAAAAATACAAAAACATTACCAGGCGTGGTGGCACATGCCTGTAATCCCAGCTACCCGGGAGGCTGAGGCAGGAGAATTGCTTGAACCTGGGAAGCTGAGGTTGCAGTGAGTCGAAATCGCACCACTGTACTCCAGCCTGGGCGACAGAGTGAGATTCCGTCTCAAAAACAAAACAAAACAAAAACCCGTAACTAAAAAATTTAAACTAGACACAGCTGAAAAGAGAAAGGTAGTTGGAAGATCATAAAAAATCACTCAGAATGTACTACAGAGAGACGAAGGGTGAAAACTATGAAAAAGAAGCCAAATGAAAGAACAATTAACAGAATTTTCCAGAATGAAGAAAGACATCAATTCACAAATTCAGAAGCTTATAAATTCTTAAACAGATTAAATAAAAACAAATTTATCCTACATACACAGTGAATCTACAGAATACCAAAAGCAGAGAAACCTTAAAATGTGCTACGAAAAAAATGACATTGCATTCAAAGTAGTGTCAGACAACAACTGAGTTAGAAACCAGTAGAATGATATATTCAGTAAACAAAGAAAAATAATTGCTAACCTAGAATTTTATATCCGTGAAAATATTTCTTTAAAAAAGAAAGTAAGATCAGGACATTTCAGAGTAGCAAAAACAGAGCTGCCATCTGCAAAATAGGAGATTCAGGATATATTCTTCATGGGGAAGGAAAATGATCCCAGATGGAAGGGAAGAGAGGCAAAAAGGAATGAGGAACAAAATGGCAAATACATGGGTAAATCTGAATGAGAATTGAGTGCATAAAACAATGTCCTGTGGAGTTTTAAAAAGTCAACAATGAAAATAACACACAATGACAATATATAAGCAGGAAAAGGAATCAATAGAGTTCATGCGTTCTACATTCCTTGGGAAAAGGATAGTTACTGATTAATTTTGTGTTTCAATAAGTATGCATTTTGTGATTTCTAGGGTAAACACTAAGAGAATTGAAAATTTTCAAACTATGAGAAGAAAAAAAAAAAAATTGTCCCTACAAAAAAAAAAAAAAAAAAAAAAATGACCAGCCAAAAGAAGGCAGGAAAAGAAAATGAATGAAACATAGAACAGGTGGGATAAACAGCACAAAATAGGACAACAATTTAATCTGAAATGTCAGTAAATACTTGCAAACAGACTAAAAGCTCCAATTAAAAGATTGTCAGGATTTAAAAAATCAACTATATGAAGTTTATAAGAGATATATATCAAACTTAAGTATACAGGAAGGTTGAATGGAAAAAAATACATACCATGCAAGTGAGAGAAAGCTGGTCAGATAGCCTTACTGTCAAAGAAATAGATATTAAGTCAAAATCATTATTAAAAAGATAGATTCTTTATAATGATAATATTCAATTCATCAGTAAGTTATACCATTGTAAATCTGTGATCACCTAATAACATGGTATCAAATTACATGAAGCAAAAATTAATAGAAGTAGACAAATTCACCATCATATTAGATTTTTAAGTACAAAGTAATAGAGCCAAAAGAAAAAAAATAAGGGAAGTTATCAAAGAGTTAAACAATGTCATTAATACACTTGACCTAACTTCACCCAGTGATTGCAGAATACACATTCTTTCCAAACACGCACAAGGCATTTATAAAAAGGAATATATACTGGGCTATAAAGCAAGTATTGATAATTGTTAAAGGATTAAAAACATGTACAACATGTTCTCTGAACACAGTGCAATTAATCTAGAAATCAATAACAAAATGATGCCTAGAGATATCGAGTTAAGGAGTTGGGTATGCAAGCCTGAGCTTGAGATAAAAATCTAGGCATTCTATAGCTTATGAATGGAAAAATTTGGAATTAAACCTGAGTCTCCTTCACATCCATTTAGTGGGATAATACCATGTAAAGACTTTCCTGTCCATAACATCCTTCTACATTGAAATTTTAAAATATATATAAAATACATTAAATAATATTTAAATGGCCCATGACTAGATTATAGAATAATCAGACAATTCAATAATCTCTCCCCTTAGAGTTAATATTCTTAACACTTTATGGTTGTAGGCTGTAATTTCACATTCTCTTAAGCCTTTTTCTTTTACTAAGATTTATTAGTGGAAGCCTATCCAAGATTTAGTTTGGATAACCCAGGGTCAAGTCCTTACACAGGCCTTGAGAGCTATAAAAAAACAAATGCAGAATCTGGAGTCTTGTGAAATATTCCAGACTGGCTTCTTGACTTATAGTGGGCAAAATTGCACATCACTATTTTAATCAAATAAAGCACTCATTTCCTCTGACATTAAATGCAGTCTGGATTTTCTGTTTCTTGGGTGGATATTTTATATAGTTATGAAGGCTATTTTTGAAGAATTAATTTTCCTCACATTTAAACTTGTTTTCTTGTTAGAGATACAACCTAACCAGCTACCCAGTTCTTCGTGCTATGAAACTCCTTCAGAATATCTGGTTTATTTTACTGAGAGTGACTGCTGCATCTGAATCACTTCTCCAAAGTTACCAGGAGAGGACTCTGAGGTCACACCGGCCCCAGATGGTCTTGACAAATGTGAACACTGAGTAAGTCGCTGTTTAAACATTATAAGAAGGTAGGGTTATTCCTGTTTCTAAAGATACTTAAAGTCTGAGGGAAAAGGCTATTGGAGAACAGTTTTCTTAAAAACAGTCTAACAAAAGTAGCATTCAAAGAAACTCTCATGTCGGTAGACAGAATTGAGAAACCTGCATATCCAGAAACATCTGGGAGATCTAACCAATGTAGCACATTGGTGAGAGAATGGGCTTTAGATTCGTGCTGAAGAATCTTTGGACCTGACTCTTCCAATTATTAGCTGTGTGACATTGTAAAGTTACTTAAAATCTTAAATCTTAGTTTCCTCAGTGGTGAAAATGCTGCTTACCACCTGGTATTGAAGGTTAAATGGGAGTATGCATAGTAAGCATTGGATATATGTCATCTTAAAGATTGGTTCATTTACTAGAAATTTTGTCCAATTAATAAAGTAAAGTAATACATTCTCATAATAAAATTTAAACAATATAGAAATAAACAAACAAAAACAAAATACCTGGTTCCACTTCCCTCCAACTCCAATTATGGAGACAAGTGGTAACTACCGTTAACAATTTGGCTTCCATACGACCTGAATATTTCACTTCTTATTTTTAGGATTCAAAGATACTTAGGTTAGTCAATTGTCCCTCAGCCTTTTCAACTAAGATCAAGTAAAGATACCACTAGAATATATTTTAAAACTTATTTTCATATCTAGCATTAACATTTTTTCTTCACTTTGTGGTATTAAATATTTCGTCCACATTCAGTGCTTACGCTGAAATCAAAAGGGGGAGGTTGTAGAAAAATCTGTCCCATTTGATCATTAATGTAGTCAATAGTTGCTTTTTTGACTGCAGTTTTGTTCTTCAAATCTGAACTTAAAATTAACATAATTATACCTAGAGTGTTTTTTGTTTGGCTGAACAACTCCCCTTGGTGTCCTGGAGTGCAGTGCTCAAGAACACCATTCTGTACTAACAATCCACCAGATTTCCTGCTAAGGGATAACCCCTGTCCAATGTGTCTAAATACCATTTGTGGCTACTAGTGTCTGCATGCATATGACTGCAGGTGTGAAAACTGTGTCAGTTCAGAATCCTTTAACTGCATGTAACAGATAATCTAACAGTAACTTGTCAGGTTTTATTTTACTTACGTGAAATATTTTACTTTATTTACATAAGAAGTCACCAGATATAGCAGCTTCATGGTGGTAGCAATGTCCTAGGTTCTGTCTCTTTGCTTCGCTATCCATAATGTAATGGCTTGTTTCTTCTCTTCTGCAAGATGCTTGTTGAAGCTCAAGTATCTAACATGTATTTAAGGCAAGAAGAAAGAGCGAGGTGGGTGCCTGATACCTCCATTTTATAAGAAGAACAAAAGCTTAATCAAAAGTCGCCTGGAAGATTCTGCTTGTGTATCACACTTGGGCCAGAGCTGGGCCATATAGCCACTCCCACCTGCAAAAGAGCTGGGAAGTAAGTCCTATATTTGGTTTTCCAACCTCTATACTGGAAAACAGCAATGGAAAATGCTGTAACAAATCCACAGCCTCTGACACAAGAGGGAAAATGGAAGATAAGGGGATGGGTCATGACTATGCTGCCTTGTTCTTGATGCTGGTTTGAAGATATGACCCAGGAATAGCATAGCAGTAAGGATGATCTAGAGGTTCTCCATTGAGAAGCGCCATGCCAAAAGGAGGCCTGGGTCCCCAAATGTTACAGCTGTTAGTCACCAGCAACTTTGGTTCACCCATAGCCACTTGCCCAGAGTGCAAATGTGCCCTGAATCTGGGTTGAAGCAGTTCCAGCGTCTACCATCTCTTGACTCAGGATTGCTGTTGCTCTTCTCTATAGCTCAGTGCTGGGTCCATTTAACAATTCTAGTACCTCTCTATCCTCAAGGTTTATTTTAGGGAGGCCCTTGTCCTTCCCTGCCCCTGAGCATTGTTCGGGGACACTCTGGCCCACTGAGAAGTTGTCCCAAACCCCAGGGATCCTTGTCCAAATCACTTCACCCCTTCTTAGAATTGTGAATACCCAAGGGTATTAGAAAAGCATATATAACCTTTTCTATAAGCAGAGAATCTTGGCTTACATTTGCTTAACATATAAAAACAATTCAAATGACTCTTCAAAGAACAAGGACAATCACCCAAAGTAACTCCCTGTATTGCCTACTTGCTTACCAGAGAAGTTGAGTTCAGCTTTTCCCACTTAAAAGAAAAAAAATCTGGCTACACAAAAAATTGGAAAATATGCAGTTATTGCAGTATTGGCAAGTGGCATAATTGATTCTTTGAGATTTCATGCCACACATCTTTAGATCACATCATTCATTCATTTACATTCATTCCTTCAACCAACCAACATCTGTGATGCCTATTAAGTGCCAGCCCCTGAGCTAAGTGCTGTGAACATGAAGTCAGATAAGGAATGGACCATTACCCGCAGGACCTTAGCATCTAGTGTGTGGAGAGACATGGAAATCACTTTTGCCTGTTGTTATAAGTGCTAAGGCAAAGGGTAGCCCAGGATTGTGGGGAATCCTGGAGGGGGAGCAGCTAAATTAGTCTGGGGGCCAGGAAACCTTCCTGGAGAGAGGATGCTTGAGCTGAATTTTGGAGTGTGAGTAGAATTTACTGAAGGAATTTCCAGGGAGAGGAAAGAGCCTGGGTGATGACATGGAGACCTCGAACAGCCTGGTGCATGGGGAAACAAGAGCACTAGTTCCATTCGGAGTGAAGAGTGTTCTAAGAAAAGACATCCAGGAGGCCAGAGAGGAACCGGAGCCAGATACAGCAAAGTGCTGTTGAACTAGTGAGCTTGAACTCCGGATTGTAGGTTATAAATTCAGGTTACAAGCCTATTCAGTTGTTCCTCACCCATTCCCAAGAGTAAAAAAGTAAACTTCAAGTGTTTCTATTTTGATGAAAGAGGAAAATTAAACATCTATGATAGATTACCTTAAACGCGTGGTCTCCCTAAAATGGTAATTACAATCATTTTAGAGTAAGAATCCCTTTCTACCAGCCCCTTTGCTTGCATTAACATAAGTAGATTAAGCCCTCTGAGGGATTAAAAATTGTAGGTGAATGTTTTACCCTGGAAATTACAATGAATCACATACTCTCTAGGGCCAAAGTCATTTCCTGAAATAATTTTTCCAGACTATTAGAGTACAGTTTATTCTCCTGCAATATAAATTGCACAAAATGGGAACTGAGTTAGTAAACCTCCCTTAGCATCTCAATTACTATGGTTCCAGGAAACAACTTAGGTATAGGAAGGAGGCAGACCAATACCAATATGTGCACATCCATTTCTTTTCTTTAGTTTGGCTTCGAAGTCTTCCAGTGTTTCTCTGGTTTCCTAGAACACTGGGACTTTGAGAAGCAGATTCCCACAATAAAGTCTTAATGTAATTCAAGAAGTCAGAAAGAGTGAAATTATTTCGAAGTTTGTTATTCTAAAGTCTTGTGAAAACATTTTGTCTTTCAGTTTCAAAACTCCTTTATGTGTTTTTAAAATTGTGTTCTGGTACACTCTGAGAGTTTATACTATGAGCATTTCAGAAGATGGTCAGTATTGATATGTTTATATCACATCCTGTGTGTGATGGTTGCTGCAGAAATGATTGATAAGTTTATTTTACTCTAAACTTTACCAAAATATTGATTCATACTACCTTGTATTATATTCAGTTTTCCCATTTATAAAGGCCTTTCCTATACTATACATTGTTTAGTTTTCACAATATCACCATAAAATAGACTCAGTATTTTACAAGCTAGGAACAAAACCAAGAGGTTACGGCACGTAGGGCTGGGCACGGTGGCTCACACCTGTAATCCCAGCACTTTTGGGGGTCAAGGGAGAGGATTACTTGAGGTCAGGAGTTCAAGACCAGCCTGGCCAACATGGCGAAACCCTGTCTCTACTAAAAATACCAAAATTAGCTAGACATGATGGCACGGGCCTGTAATCCCAGCTACTCAGGGGGCTGAGGCAGGAGAATCGCTTGAACCTAGGAGGTGGAGGTTGTAGTGAGCCGAGATCACGCACTGCACTCTAGCCTGGGTGACAGAGCAGGATTCTATCTCTAAATAAATAAATAAAGAATTAAAAAGAAGTTACAGCACATAGGTCCCAAACTAGAGTCTTCATTTGCACCATCTAGCAGAGCTTTTCATAAAACAGACCCTTGCATTTTTTGTGTGTGCTTCACTCTCCTGCCTTCCGCTACCTCCTCCAAGATTCTGCTTTAACAGTTAAATAGCTGCCCAGATGATGCTGATAGTGAACCTGCTTGGGAACCCCTGGTTAAAGGGATCTTTCTTTCTTTTCTTTGGAGACAGAGTCTCACTCTGTCTCCCAGGCTGGAGTGCAATGGCTGGAGTGCAATGGCACGATCTTGGCTCACTGCAACCTCCCCCTCCCAGGTTCAAGCAATTCTCCTGCCTCAGCCTCCTGAGTAGCTGGGATTACAGGTGCCCACCACCACTCCCGGCTAGTTTTTGTATTTTTAGTAGAATCAAGGTTTCACCATGTTGGCCAGGATGGTCTCGAACTCCTGACCTCGTGATCTGCCCGACTTGGCCTCCCAAAGTGCTGGGATTACAGGCGTGAGCCACCATGCCCAGCCAGTTTGGGGGATTTTTCTAAAGCTCTTAAGGAGTAGAATCAGAACTTGAACGAGGCATGCAGACTGCAAGTCAAGGGTGTTTCCCATAGACCACAAGTTAGGTCGGCGCAGTTGATGGGAGTTGAGGGGCAAGGATAGAGGGGTGGATGTTGATGGATGTGAATTAAAATCTTATAGCAATTTTCCTTTAAAAACAACTTTTTTAAAAGTGAAGATGGAGTGACAGTCAAGATCAGAAATTTTCAGATTGATAACATTTTATGGGATAATGTTGTTAGTATGGATGTTCATGATGTGAGTGTAATCTTTTTGTTTCTAGGCATGAAAAGCAGGAAATGCAGGAGAACAAGACAGAGGAAATGGTAGATTCATCCTTTGTGTCTTTCAAGGAGACACGATGAAAAAAAGTCCATGATAAACTGTGAATTTGAAGACAAATCATGAAAAAATAATTACCATGAAACTGTAGTAAATTCCCAGGTGCGTGGGGAAGAGATACTCCATGTTTTAGAAGATGAGTTACACTCAAGTCCCAAGAAGGAAGATCTGAGTGGTAGATGTTTCCATTTTTATATTACTAATGATGAAACTAAGGCTCAGAGAAGTAAAGGAGCTTGCCTAAGATGATAAATGATAACAAATGATAGAATAAAGAAGAACCCATAAGAGAGAGGAAAATAAACTCCAGGGCACTGTGAAAGAAGGCCTGGCAAATGCAACCTACAATCCATTTTGTGATATTGATGAACTGTAACGTTGATTTACCCTGTTTTTGTCACCAAAGGAAGCCATTGAGCCATGGTTATAAGATTTCTTCTTGGACATTTGAAACTGAGAATTTCCATATTCTTATTTTTCAGAAGTTGATGAATTTCAGTGCTAGGCAGGATTTTATAAAACAAATTTAGGGGAGAATACATTTTAGATAATTTCTTTGTGCTGCCATTTATCACCTGTTGGTTGAAGATCTGTGTTTTAGGTGATGCTGTTGTAAGTAGTACTGCAAACACTTTCTGCTTTTAAGTGTGTACAGCTCTCAGAATCTGAATTACATGGCATAGTGCTTTTGTAAAGTGTGTTTTCAACGGTATAAAGTTTATTTCGATGTTTTAAATCATCGATCACCTGTACATAGATTTTGTTGTTTTTTGCCTTTTCTACATTGTTACAAATATATCCCAGTCACTAGGCCATAGTCATCTAGGTTTTCGCCAAGGTGTTTCTTTTCTCCATGTCTTTTCCCAGAGACTTTCCAAGCTCTAGGATTCAAGGCAGACCTCTCATACCTCTAAGATCTTACTTAAATCTGATTTGGGCTTCAGGGAAACATTAAAGACACAACCAGTACCTGAAACTTTTAGTCTCAGTGTTCTGATTTGTCCTTGGTCACTTCCCCTAGCCTATGAAGGGAATTTCTGATTGAGTTCTACATCTCTGATTTTTAAAATTTTGATCGTAATTCATTTTTCCTGAGAAAGCATTTTTGTATTTTAGGAGTATAAACCCAAGAATTCACAATGGTATTTTTTCTTATAGGAATGCATGAGATGGTTTGCCTTTCTAAAAGTAAATGTAAAACCTATAAACTATGTGATTATACTTTCCCAAGTTTCTAGGAATCAACCCAAGTGCAATTATTATAAACATATAAGAAATCATGTCTACCATTGAAAATATAAAATTTAACAGAACCTGTAATCAACAATTTCTTCGTTTTCCTTGTCTTACTGTTCCTTCTCATAATTGTTGACAGACACGCATTGTAAAAAGAATGAAAGTTCAGTATTTGTGGGAAAGAATTTCCGAGGTATTTCTAGTAATTCCCTTGCTCCCTTAATGAGCCAGTATGAGACATTTTTTTAATGTGTAGAAGACTTTATTTTGTTAACACTTGCTCTAATCCAGCTTCATAAAGTGGAAGTTTTCTCTGTCCACTGATGCTATGGGAAATCTGAGAATTCAGGCTCTGTCCATTGCTGTTGGTCCATTCCCCTGAAAATGATCTTTAGTTTTTGGTCTAAAAAACTAAATTTTTTTTAGTTTTTTATTTTCTAGAGAAAATAATGATTTTATGGCTCCAAAGGGTATTTTAAAATAGAGACTTTTTTGATGATATCTTTCAACTCACCTTTTGTGTTTTCTGAATAAATAATCCTGTGGATAAATGCCCTTTTATACAGATGTGTGACAAGTATTTGAATAGACAAAACTTCTAGTTGAAGAAATAATTCTATACTTTTAAAATTAAGAATTACTTTTTATTTATTTATTTATTTATTTTTGAGACAGAGTCTGGCTCTGTGCCCAGGCTGAAGTGTAATGGCATGATCTCGGCTCACTGCAACCTCGACCTCCCAGGTTTAAGTGATTCTCCTGCCTCAGCCTCCTGAGGAGCTGGGACTACAGACACGCACCACCACACCCAGCTAATTTTTTTTTTTTTTTGTATTTTAGGAGAGATGGGGTTTATAAATTTTGGCCAGGATGGTTTCGATCTCTTGAACTTGTGATCCACCCACCTCAGCCTCCCAAAGTGCTGGGATTATAGGCGTGAGCCACTACACCTGGCCCAAGAATGACTTTTTAAGTGAAAATCCACAGATTCTTGTTTTATATTTTTGGATTTTCAAATCTTGATATCCTTTCAAGAAAGGCATAGTCCTTATAAATAATATTCAAAAAAGTATTAACATAAATACTATGTATGTTCATGTAATTTCAGAGCTTCACTATGTATAACCATATATGTATATGTGTATATATGTGTGCCGTGTGTGCATATGTTTCTGGTACAAATTGATTTAATAAACTATTTGAAGAAAAAACTAACCCTGATTACCTAACTCATATTTTATCATATGAAATTTAGCACATGGTATAGTTTGTTTTATTCCGTGTTTCCGAATTGTTTTAGTTGTCATTAGTGCTCTCTGATAGTTACCAAAAAAATAGTTGTAAATATTTGTAACATCAGGAATCTTGTTTCACCTTTGGTTTAATAGTCTAAAATTCTTTGATCCTGAATACAAAGAGAAGTCCCAGAACATTTAGGAAGATTGATGGAAAGGTAATTGGAACCCAGGACTACATTCTATCTACACATCCACCTAGTAAGCTAGAGGCTGACTGCTGAAACTGCAGGTAGAGGTGACTGTGTTAAGAGGACCTGTGCTTGCTTATGCAGAGCTCCACTCCACAAATATCCTATATCTAAGAAAGGATTTTTTTACTTGGGGTCCGTAATACACGTAGGTAAAGTGGAGTGTACATGAACATTGTATGCATTCTTCTGGGGGTTAGACCCATTTTTCTTTTTTCGGCGACGGTGGCGGGGATTGGAGGGGGATGGAGTCTTGCTCTGTCACCCAGGCTGGAGTGCAATGGCATAATCTTGGCTCAGTGGAACATCTGCCTCCCAGATTCAAGTGATTCTCCTTCCCAGACTCACCAGCAGCTGGGATTACAGGCGCGCAACACCCCACCCCACTAATTTTTTGTATTTTTAGTAGAGATGGGGTTTCACCATGTTGGCCAGGCTGGTCTTGAACTCCTGACCTCAAGTGATCTGCCCGCCTTGGCCTCCCAAGCGCCTAGGCCCTAGACCCATAGCTTTCTTTAGGTTGTCAAAGAGTTTCATGACTCCAAAAAAGGCAAAAAACTATTAAAGCTTACAAGATGACTGTATCCAATGAACTATTTATTTAAGTTTTTCTAAATATCGCTTAATAGCCTGAAACATAAATTTATCATGATTCTCTTCTCTGCCTCTTAAAACCCAGAGGCCAGTCAACAAATTAAAGAAACTTTATTGACATGAATGGTACAGGCATATGACTAAAGCAGGGAAAGTACAATATGGTTTCATTTTATGAGAGTGACGTGTTCCTGAAGACTTGGCAATATTCAAAACTTGCACATTTCATGTTTAATTGCTCCCATAGAACCGACAAAGATGTTTACTAGCAACACTGGCCAATACATACACCAATAGCATAAACACAGTTGTTAATTCACTCATCCATCCTCCAACTTAAAATCATAATTCTTCAAGATAAAAAATTATATTTACATCATTTCTAATTTTGTGCTGAAAGTGAAACTTTACTGATATTTTTAGTTCAGCCTTTTCAAGTGAATTAAAGTTTTCCACAGAACACTGAGTCAAAATGAAAATTAAACACACACATACACACACTACTGGGTATATATCCAAAGGAGATGAAATCACTATGGTGAAGAGATACCTGTACTCCCATATTTATTTTAGCCCTATTCACAATATGCAAGACACAGAATCAATCTAAATGCCCAGCAATGAATAAGTGGAAAAAGAAGATACGGTAAATATACACAATGGAATACTCTTCAGCCATAAAAATAGGATGAAATCCTGACATTTGTGACATGAATGAACCTGGAGGACATAATGTTAAATGAAATAAGCCTGGCTGGGTGCAGCGGCTCACACCTGTAATCTCAGCACTTTGGGAAGCTGAGGCAGGTGGATCACTTGAGGTCAGGAGTTCCTAACAACCCCGGCCAACACGGTGAAACCCTGCCTCTACTAAAAATACAAAAATTAGCCAGTCGTGGTGGTGCGCATCTATAATCCCAGCTACTGGGGAGGCTGAGGCACGAGAATCGCTTGAACCTGGGCGGTGGAGGTTGCAGTAAGCCAAGATCGCGCCACTGCACTCCAGACTGGGTAACAGAGTGAGACTCTGTCTCAAAAATAAATAAATAGATAAAATAAGCCAGGTCCAGAAAGACAAATATTGCTTGGTCTCACTCACATGTGGGAGCCAAACAAGCTGATTTCATAGAAGTAGAGAGTATAATGGTAGTTACCAGAGACTAGGGTGGCTAGAGGGGTAGGTTATAGGAAGATGTTGGTCAAAGGATCCATAATTACAGTCAGATAGGAGGAATAAATTTCAAGAGATCTATTGTACAGCAAGGTGACTGTAGTTGATGGTATATTGTATTATTGAAAAATGTAAACAGAGTAGACGTTATGTGCTCTCATTAGAAAAGTGATAGCTATGTGAGTTAATGTATTTTTAAACTAGCTAGAGTTGTTAACCATTCTACAATGTATAAATAATTCAAAACATCATATATACAATAAAAGCATACAATGTTATCTGTCAGCTTTTTAAAATGGCTGTCCTGATCCAACAGATGAGGCCAAAATAAGAGTGGTACCAGCATAGTAATATATGTAGTTCACCCTGGGGTGGGTTTAGAGGGGACCATTCTGAGACTTGGGCTGTGCAGTGTAAACATACACAACTCACATTCCAAAAACTTTTTGAGTGATCAAATAATGCATGAGTGAACTATACTGTATTGGTTATTCAGCCACTCCTTTCTGAACTTTTTTTTTTTTTAGGTTAAAGAGTTTATAGTCTTTTGAAAAAGAAGCATGAGCTCAGTTTTCAAAGGGCAAAAGTTTTATTTTCATCATTTACACCCCTGGTAACAAGAACCAGCTGCTAGGAAATAGGTCCCAGTTACACATGAAACTCCAGTCTGCTGGAGTTTCAACCTCAATTTATCAACCTCAAATATTAATAGATCTTTAATGAAAAGCTTTTCGTTTTTGGCAGAACTTTGGTGATGAATTTCTCCTCTAGAATTCACTTTTGAGATAAGCCAAATTCACCAAAATTAGGTCTTCTTTACTCTGCTTGTGGCTTTTGCTCGACCTGTAGTTTTGGACATTAATCATTTCAAAGTAGCATCTTTTGATCACACTGGCACTACAAGATGCTTTTTTCACCTCTGGTCAAAAACTTTTTGAGCCTTTTTTATTACTACATGAGCCAGAAAACTCAGCCCAAACTGAGTTGGCTAATTCTAGGCACCAACTTCTCTAGGTTATTGTGCCTAGTTGTTTGATCAAACCCCACTCTAGATGTTGCTGTGAAGGTATTTTTTTTAGATGTAACTAACATTTAAATCAGTAGATACTAAGTAAAGCAGATTAGCCACTATAATGTGAGTGGGTCTCATATAATTAAAGGCCTTAAGAAAAAAGACTGAGGTCCTTCAAGGAAGTTCTGACTCCAGTCTGGCTTGGGACTCAAGACTGCATCAATTCCTGATGGAATTTCTAACAGATTTCAGACTGGCCAGCCCCACAATCACATGAATATCTTTTTTTTTTTTTTTTTTTTTTTTTTTTTTTTGAGATAGAGTCTCACACTGTCACCTGGGCTGGAGTGTAGTGGCGCGATGTTGGCTCACTGCAACCTCTGCCTCCTGGGTTCATGTGATTCTGCTGCCTCAGCCTCCTGAGTAACTGGGATTACAGGTGCACACCACCACACCCAGCTAATTTTCTTTTTCTTTCTTTCTTTTTTTTTTTTTGGAGATGGAGTCTTGCTCTGTCACCAGGCTGGAGTTCAATGGCGTGATCTTGGCTCACTGCAACCTCCGCCTCCTGGGTTTAAGCGATTCCCCTGCCTCAGCCTCCCAAGTAGCTGGGACTACAGGCACATGCCACCATGCCTAGCTAATTTCTTGTATTTTAGTAGAGATGGGGTTTCACCATGTTGGCCAGGATGGTCTCGATCTCCTGACCTCATGATCTACTCACCTCAGCCTCCCAAAGTGCTGGGATTACAGGTGTGAGCCACCACGCCCAGACAAAAAAAATCTTTATTTTACATATATAAATATTACATGTAAGTATATTCATATATAAAGATATTTTAAGGGATATATTATATATTTTTATTTAAGGAGTGAATACGCACACACAAATCATATTGGTTCTGTTTCTCTGGAGAATCTGACTGATACAACTCCAATCAGCCTTATTAGTGGAATGGGATTATTCATACCTGCTGGGAGCAAATTAGATCAGTGATTCTAAACCAATGAGCCCGTGGAAGTGTATCAGGCACTGCTAATGGGGAGAAGGAAAGTGCTGACAGCTGATGCTCTGTCCCCCTTCCTGAGCTTCAACCAGAGTGATTTGACTGTTTATTTCATATACTGGAGGGTGGTATATAAACAGTACTTAGAGAAATTCCAGTGCTAAAAATAAAACTTACAGATTTATGGTTAAGATAGACCAATTTCTCAAAGTTTAAATATGTATGGTATCTGCATGAAATTTTCACAAAATAATTTTCATTGATGATGAGATCATATCTCAAAATGGTCCAAATATATATTTTGTAGCCAATAAGATATTCCTGTGATAAGGATTTTTTCAGGACATATTCTATCCCAGTAGCTTGATGTTACCCAGCTCTATAGTTTTATAAATATGTAGGAAAATATAATTTACTTTGTTGCCCAAATGCAAGTCCATCTTCTCAAGTGGCCTTTAATTATGGCAGTAATCTCTAAAATCATGAAAGGCAGGGAAATGTGTATTTGATGTCATGTTCCTGATTTGTTTTTATAAGATTCATGAAAAGACTAAACCAAGATGTGGACACAGGATCAGGGACTAGATGGACTCTCTTTTGGCTGTTATAGCAGGAACTATAACAGGAACTATAGCAGGAAGGAAGAAAAACATGACTCGGGTTCATAAAATTCTGAAGTATTGGTGACAGGTGTGAAGTGGAGTAAAAGCCTGTGGTGTTGTGGGCTGAGGTACTGATAGCATTGGGGTAGCCGAACTCAGTGGTGGACCTAAAGGAATTTGATCTAGCAGCTAGAACTAGCAGGTTCTGTCAGAATCTTCATCACCATTTAGAGGCACTGTTTGGTTAGGATTAATATGAGAGATTGCACGCTGTAATGGAAATGGCCTTCCACAAATGGCTGATAAACTGGGCCCCTACCGTCCAATATTGCCTGGCTCAGGAGACCATGAAGTTTTGAATATTTCTCTGAGCTAAAGGTCTCCGGGTTGGCTTTGTTATAGATGGGGACAGGGATTTGGTGGACAAATAGGGACCTGAGCAGAGGCTTAAGATGCAAATCTGACCATGTCACTCTTCAAAATTTCCCTTCCCACTACAAGATAGTCTAGGCCAGTGTTCTTCAGACCGTAGTGTGCACAAAAATCACTTTTGAAAACATCAATTGCTGGACCCTACCTCCCGAGTTTCTGATCAGTAGGCCTAGGATAAGGCATGAGAATGTGCATGTCCAAGTTCCCAGGTGATGTTGATACTGTTGGTCCATGGGCCACACTTTTAGGACGACCGGTCTAGGCACTTTACCATCACACAAATGGATCTTTTCTGTTCATTTCATGCCAACCTCTTTAGTCTATATTTCCTACCTCCTGTCCTGCATGTTATGATTCAGTAATGTGGAACTGCTTATAGTGCACTTGCAGTCACTATGCTGTTTCTTGCCACCCCGCCTATTCCATTTATTTTACTAATTCTGATGTAACTTTAAAGACTTGGTTTGCATTGTTGCCTAGTACTCTCTTGTTTAATTGTCTCATTCCCCACTCCTCATCTGGGTCAGTTAGCCCTCCTCTAATACCAAGATACTGCTCCGAACATATTTCTACATTGCACTTACGATGATGCACTGGAGTGATCTGTTTATGTGGCTATTCCTTCTATGACACTGTGAATTCCTTGACACCAGGAGCAAATCTTACTCTTTGCATGTACAATGCATTCACACTGGAGGTGCTTGCAAAATTGGGAGACAAGGGTAGAGGGGAGCAGGAGACAGAAAGAGAGTGAACCTTAGGCCCCTGATTACTGAGGCCATCTCTGATACACAGGGAATGTGTGGCTCTGGCTTAGAGTAGAGCTTCAGGTGGCCATCTGTCATTAAAAGAATTCTTTTAATTCTATCTGTTCAAGATTTTGTAATAAATCTACAGAATTTCAGAGGAAATCAAATAAACAACACACTAGGGTTATATAGCAGTCAACTTCCTATTTCTTTCAGCTATGATCATTTCTTTAGCATGCAGACCTATAATGAGGGCTGCATATGAGTATTGTCACAATCTCTGCCAAGTTTCACCTTTAGCTTCCCCTCTGTTGAACAAGGTATACACTTATTAAAATTTAGGGCAATTTTAATAATTTACAATTGGATGAAATGGTTATTATTGCCTTAGCATATGCAGTTCACAAGGACAATTAATTGCACAGTAAAATTTGCAAAGGAGATACTTTGATTCATAGACTACTTTAAATCATCAGTGTTTCCTAGGCTTTTCGGTTTTCTTATTCCTTCTGTCTGTCCTCATTTTTTATTTTCCATGCATGACACCTTTTAGGATAAAACATTTTAGCCAGAAAAGAGCACAAAGATAATTCAGTCCTGATGCACAGGATAAATGATTTGTCTGGTCACAGAGCTAGTCTATAACAGAGGACTAGACTCCAGGACCCTGTCCTGAACACTGCACCATGCTACCTTTTACCATCTGTTTAAGAAGCCCCACTTTGTATCATCAATTCTACTGTTCCTGAAGCAGAACAGTTAACAAGACAAACTCAGTAATTTATGCCCTAAAGTAGGAGAGAGTTAAAGTTGAAGGGTAAAATCCACATTGCAAAGAACCGTACAGTCTATTACTACTAATAATATAATCATAGATAACATTTGTTGAGGATTTGCTATGTTGCAGGAACCACACTAGGTGCTTTACATGGACTGTCTCATTTGATCCTCACAACCACTCTATGAACGGGTTTGTTATCCCCAGCTTACAGATTAGAAACAGGCTTGAAGGCTAAGTATTGTGCCCTCAATCCACACTGGTAAAACCAAAATTAAAGCAGAGGCGGTCTGTCTCCAGAGCTCATGCTCTTTTAACTAGTACACTAATGGAGTGAAAGCGTGAAGACATTCAATCTGCTTGCAATAGTGACTGAAGGAAAACAGTTGCTACAAAACGCAAATAGTGAGACAAGGCATCTGTAGGCACCTTCTGCCTTACCTCACATTTGTAAAACTAAATATACTGTACGGGACTGGTAGCTATATGATTTAGGTTCTTCTCTTAGTAATTTGTAAACAAATTATGTTAACTTAGGTTTGGAAGGAGCCACATTGTTTATTTAATCCAGCTTTACTAGATGAACAAATCCTCCCCTCTTCAAAATCCCTGATGCAGAGTGATGAAGTTTCTTCTTGAAAACAGCCAGTGAATAGAGGATTTGCCTTTTGAGACAGTCTACTCAGTGGTTTCTGGTTCTTTTTCATCTGGGATTAGAGCCCACTTTACCTGCCCCTTTTCCCTAGGTCCTGACCCTATCCCCTGAAGGGGAGTGTATTCGTCTGTTCTCATGCTGCTAATAAAGACATACCAGAGACTGGGTAATTTATAAAGGGAAGAGGTTTAATGGACTCACAGTTCCACATGGCTGGGGAGGCCTCACAATCATGACTGAAGATGAATGAGGAGCAAAGTCACATCTTACAAGGCAGCTGGCAAGGGGTCTTATGAAGGGGAACTCCCATGTATAAAACCATCAGATCTCGTGAGACTTATTCACCACCACAAGAATAGTATGGGGAAGTCCACCCCCATGATTCAATTATCTTTACCTGGCCCTGCCCTTGACACGTGGGGATTATTACAATTCAAGGTGAGATTTGGGTGGGGACACAGCCAAACCATGTCAGGGAGGGAGTACGTCTACTGTTTCTGCTTGGAGGTAGCTGGAAAGGCTGGGAAGATTATGTCCCCCAATCCCCCAGACTTTCCTCATCAGGTTACACATCCCCAGAACACTTTTCAACCCTCCTGTTTTCCAGATCTCCCACCATTTGTTTTTATTTACTTTTCTTTTTTTATTTGAAACGATCATAAAACAGCACTCCCACCATTTAGTCACTTCTTCCAGGATATAGTCTAGTTGTTTCTACAGTCTTCTCCAGAATCTAGCATTTTATCTCCTCATTGCTGAATGATATTAGACTTATTATTTCCTGTGTATAATAGGGTATAATACTCCTATTAATACCAACTAAAGCCAAGATAGCTAAAAAGCAACCATACTTTTCCCCAACTAATTTTGCACTTGTAACTAACCCAGAATTTTCTATCCTAAGGCTAAATGTACAACTTTACAGTTAATATTGTTTAAATTATTATTTTTATCTTTTATATATAATATTCTAGCTTGTCAGGATCATTTTGAATCTCTGGTGTATTATCAATTATACATAATTTGTTGGTACAATATTTCTTCCATATTATTAATAGAAAATACTGCATCTTACAGGGCCTATTACAGAGACTGGTGGTACACTGTTAAGTGAACTTTTCTCAGAATCGGTAATCAATACTCTTTCAATGTATTATTCAACCAGTTGCAATGCCAGCTAAGCAGTAAGAAAAGTTAGCTCTCATCATTTTATCCATAAAAGTACACAAGAAACTATGTCAAATGTTTTATAAAAATCAAGACACAGCATATGTAAGATATTCTATTAGTTTATGCATTGTTTTAAAATATGGTTACAAACGACTATTTTTTAAAATAATCAAGTTTTCAGTTTTCAGAACTATGGTGAGTTCTTAGTCCATGCTGGTTCCCATTGATTTCTAAATCCTCTCAAGGGGAATGGGCATTATCTCACACTACTAGACTGGTCCTCAAAATAGGTAGGTAAAAGAAGAAGGGCTTAGAAAGATTAAAAACTACAGCCTACAACTCTTAGAGAGATATAACCTGCAGGTCTATTTTTCAGGTGTGGAAACTAAAATTCAAAGAATTGAATTGACTTTGCTAAAGTCACCCAGCAAATGGATAACCGAGGATTCATATCTAGCTCTTCTGTCCCCAAGTTCATTTTTCACATTAACCTGCACATTGTCTTGATCTCAGTCCCCTACATTCAATTCCTGTGATGAGCTTCTGCTCTCTTAGGGTCATGAGCAAATCTCAAAATGGGGTAAATGCAGCCACAGACAGAAAAATGGAGCATCTTTATAAAGCATCACCTTTTATCTGAAGACAGATAGCATTCTTTTTTATTGACATAAAACACAAGGCTATCTTGGAGAGTAATGTAAAATTCACATTAAAGATGAAACACTAAATTTTAAAGCAATCTTATGCATGTTTTGACCCTTGCTGGATTATACTATCAAGTCCTCAAGGCCTGTGGCAGAGCTAGCTGTAGTAGTGGTGGCTCTGGTGTTTGAGGCAAGGGCACGTCCAGGGTGCCCAGAGCTGAGGTCTGGAGTGCATCCACACATGAAGCAGCTGCAGCTCCAGGGTCTGGGGCACATGCGGGGTTGGAAGGAAATAGGAAGTACAGCTACAGGTCTTTCTCTTGGGAGGCTTCTGCAGCAGGGTAGCGTTGGTTATCTTTGTGGTGAAATATGCCAGTGTCCTCTGGAGAACAGAGGACTGTGGTGACACCCACCATGTGACTGACACTGGCAGCCCCCACCCTTCTTCTTTGTTCTTAGGCATCTCCAGATGTCTTGGATAGGCTGATCTCCCCAGTGATCCTTTCTTTGGGGTTATTCTTTTCCGCTGTGCTCTACTGCATTCTGCAGATTCTTAATTGGACCCTTAAGTCCTCTCAAAGCTATTTTCATTTATGGATATCTGCCTATTTGTTGGTTTTTGTGGGGAGATAGAGGTTGGCATCTCCTACTCTATCATCTGGCTGACGTCACTCTCCTGTGCCATTTTGAACAAAACTAACTTTGTACATTAACATTTATTCAACATTGAACACATTTATTGAGCACCTACTTTGTGTCAGGCATAGTACTAAGCTCTTGGATTACCGTGGTAATTAAGACAGACACAGTTTTTGCTCTTATTGAACTAACATTCTAAAAAGACAAAAACAAAACAAAAAACAACCAAAATGACAAAAAAAACTGCAGGGTGTAATCAGTGCTATGAAGGCAATAATGGACCTGAGATAAACAATAAAGTTTGGGAGAGGTCAGATGACAGAATGAAAATACTTTAGTTCACATGGTTTGATGTCGGCTTTACTGAGAGACATTTCACATGAAAATCAAAGAATGAATAGATAGGTGAAAGGTGTGCGAGTACACTCCACAAAAGAGAAGTAGAAGATATAGAAACCTTGAGGCAGGAAAGAACTTTGAGGGTTGAGACAATGAGAGAAGCCCAGTGTCATTGAAAAAAGGTGAATGAGTGAGTGGCAATGGCATCAGGTGAGGCTGATGAGGTGGACAGGACTGGATTGCACAGGGCCTTAGGAGTCATGGAAAAGCAGCTTAGATGTTATTCTAAGGACAATGAAAACCCATTAAAGGTTGTTAAGCAGGGAAGTGGCAAGATCTGATTTACTGTCAAAGAAGGACACTGTCACCTTGGTGAAGAAAAGAGTTCCATGAAGGAACAAGGATAGAAGCAGAGGCCATTGGGAAGTTACTACAATTTTGTAGGTGAGAAATGATGGGTGTTTAGGCCAGGTTGGTAGATAAGGCAGACAAAAATGGACGGATTGGGATAAGTGCTGGTGGGGTGAACATGGAGGTTGAGGGAAAGAGAGGATGAAGCTTGACTAAACTTTTTGACTTAAGTGTAATTGCATGTGGGGATTGGGAAGTTGTTTGTGGTAGAAATTAATTCTGTTTTGAACATGTTAGGTTTGAAATATCTGTAATCTATTCAAATAAAGATATCAGATTGCCAGATGTCAAGCTTACTAGTGTAGAGCTCAGAGGAAAGGGTCCCAATCAGAAATATCATTTTGGGAGTCATTAGTATAATACAGTATCATGAGCAGTATTTAAAACTCTGGGCATAGATGAGATCATGTAGAAAAGAATTCAAAGAGAAAGAGAAGTGTATCTCTGGAAGAAATCTCTGAGAAACACAGATATTTAGAGATTGGATTGGGATGAGGAATCTTGCAAGGAGCCCAAGAAAAAATGAACCTGAGAGGCGTGAGAAAAACCAACAAGCTCCCAAAAAAGAACAACATTAAGTACTCAAAATTAGGACAAGTAACTTAATCTTTCTGTGCCTCCATTTCCTCATCTCTAGAAATAGAACCGTTTATTAGTTTTTTATTGCTGCTGTTAACAAATTACCACAAACTTAGTGGCTTTAAGCAATAATAATAATAATAATAATAATAATAATAATAATGCATGATCTTACATTTCTATAGCTCAGAAGTTGTAATTAGGCCTTTCTTACTGGGCTAACATCAATGTGTCAGCAAGCCCATCTTCAAAGCTGGCAATGGAGGGCTGAGACATAATATTACTCCATTGTAACATGTTGCTTCTATTGTCACATCTCCTTTGGACTCTGACTCCTCTTTTACTTTTAAGGGCTCTTATGGTTACATGGAGCTCACCTGGATAACCCAGGATACTCTCCCTTTCCCAATATTAGCTTCTTTGCAACCTTAATTCCACCTGCAGCTTAATTCTCCTTTGTGGTGTCATATAACACGGTCACAGGTTTTGGAGATTAGGACATGGGCCTCTTTGGGGCTATTATTCTGCCTACCACAGATCATAATAATATACATCTCATAGGATTGTTATGAGAATAAAATGAGTCAATACACAAAGTAATTTTGCTTGGCATGCAGCAAACAGTCAATAAACATTGGCTAGTATTTTTACTCTGCTTTGTTTGTACCTCAACCACTAGGCAGCGAGTTTCTCAGACAAATGTGTTATCTTCATCTTTGAGAGTTGGGGCTTGGCAGATGTGATAAAGAATGTGAAAACTTATACAGGCAGTGAATTTTGCTCAAATTAACTCTCACATGTTAAAACCAGAGGATGTAAAATTAGGTAGCCTGACTCTGGGCTTCTACTTAAGGAAAAGACCAAACACTCTTCCTTCCTTTCTCTCTCTCATTCTCCCTCCCTTTCCCTTCCCCTCCCTCCCCTCCCCTCCCCTCCCCTCACCTTTCCTCCTTTTTCTCTTGCTCTGTCACCCAGGCTGGAGTGCAGTGGTGCGATCTCAGCTCACTGCAACCTCCGCCTCCCAGGTTCAAGCAGATGTTCATGAAGTATTCTTTGAATGAATACGTGGCACAGAGAATGTGGAAGAATGTTCAGTGAACAAATGAATGCAAATACACGTGCCTCAAATAGAGTTACAGAAGCACTGTATTAACCTCACTTGATTTCATCTTTGCCAGAACCTTGTGAGGTAGACTGGCAGTCCTCCAAACCAGTTTCCCTTCTTGATGTCTCTATTTAAGTTCATGACTCCAACATTTACTCATATGTATAACCTCAGAGTTCTTTTATGACACTTATTGAATTACTTATACCCAGCTGACTTCCTGACCCATCTCTGGTTCTTTTCCTCCTTCATTCAATCAACACACATGACCTTAGAGTGTACTATGTACCAGATATAAGATTACGCACCCTAAATACAAAGTTGAATTAGGCATTAGTCTTAAAGAGTAGCCAAATTCTCAGCATTCTTCCTTAGTAATTAATGTCTCATAGATTTCTTTGCTACTTTCTCTTCCTCCACCAGCTGGTTCAGACCCTTAATACTTCTCCAGGCTTTTGTGCCGTCTGTTTCCACCCAGTCTGCCTCTCTTTTACTAAAGCACAGTAATGATATACTCCAAATGTGCCTGGGATTTGTTTTCATGCTTTTTTTTTTTTTTTTTTTTTTTTGAGACGGAGTCTCGCTCTGTCACCCAGGCTGGAGTGCAGTGGCCAGATCTCAGCTCACTGCAATCTCCGCCTCCCGGGTTCACGCCATTCTCCTGCCTCAGCCTCCCGAGTAGCTGGGACTACAGGCGCCCGCCACCTCGCCCGGCTAGTTTTTTGTATTTTTTAGTAGAGACGGGGTTTCACCATGTTAGCCAGGATGGTCTCGATCTCCTGACCTTGTGATCCGCCCGTCTCGGCCTCCCAAAGTGCTGGGATTACAGGCTTGAGCCATCACGCCCGGCCCATGCTTTTGTTTATATTGTTTTCTCCACCTAGAATGTCTTCACTCTCTCATCCTGTGAAATCCCAAGCACTCATTCTTTTCGGCCCCATTTCCAACACAACTTTTCCCAGAAGCCCTTTGACCCTGGCAACAATGTTTTCTCTCTTCCTCCTTCTCTTCCTTAACATTTATTTCCCTTTTGATTTCTTGCAGATGTACTTTGTGTTGTAAAGGGGTTTGCACATGCTGTTTCCCTCCAGGAGGCTATACGTTTGTTCAGGGCAGTGACTGCATTTTATTGCAGCTGCACAGGCTCTAGTTTCCGTGTTTGCCTCCTAGCTCTGCCACTTTCAAGCTCTGTGGCTGTGGACAAGCTACTTGATCTACGTCTCAGTACTCTTTTCTGCAAAATGGGATTAATAGTGTTACCTAATCAATCGGGTTATGGCGAGGATTTAGTGAATAAAACGCAAGGGCTAGCACATAGTAAGCATGCAAGAGCATTTGTTAAAATGTGCACATCTGGGTGACTGACAGTTTGCTACTACTGTTTATTGTGGGGAGAACAGAGATCTAAATGTTAAATAACTCTCCCCAAATCAAGAAAGAACTAGGTTTATAAGTTATGTCATTTCAACGTCACTTCCACGTCACTTCCCAAATACCTCTCACTTACGTGTTGGAAGAAATTTATTTGTTTCATTTAAGCGTGTTTGGGCCAGGAGTGGTGGCTCATGCCTGTAATCCCAGTACTTTGAGAGGCCAAGGCGGGCAGATCACGAGGTCAGGAGTTCAAGACCAGCCTGGCCAACATGGTGAAACCCCGTTTCTACTAAAAATACAAAAATTAGCTGGGCACCTGTAATCCCACTTACTCGGGAGGCTGAGGCAGGAGAATTACTTGAACCTGGGAGGCGGAGGTTGCAGTGAGCTGAGATCGCACCACTGCACTCCAGCCTGGGTGACAGAGCAAGAGAAAAAGGAGGAAAGGTGAGGGGAGGGGAGGGGAGGGGAGGGAGGGGAAGGGAAAGGGAGGGAGAATGAGAGAGAGAAAGGAAGGAAGAGTGTTTGGTCTTTTCCTTAAGTAGAAGCCCAGAGTCAGGCTACCTAATTTTACATCCTCTGGTTTTAACATGTGAGAGTTAATTTGAGCAAAATTCACTGCCTGTATAAGTTTTCACATTCTTTATCACATCTGCCAAGCCCCAACTCTCAGTTGTAAACTCCTTGACCCTAAACCTATGAGCTACTTGTTAGCCAGGTAGCCATTTCTCTCAAATAAAGAAGAAATTTCCATAGTACCTGGAGGCCCTAAGTTATTCCAGAATGATCCATGACATTATTCTCAGTTACCTTGCTCTCTTGCTTTGATTTGGGTCTTGTTAGGGGACTGGAATGTAAATCACCTAAGTGACTTAGGTTGATACAAATATCTGTTATAAGATTTAAGGGAAAAATAAAATTAACTCAAGGATGTAGCTGACTGGGAGTTGTCAGAGGTACATCGGGACTTCAAGGTTTTGTTCAACTGTCGTCCTCTTGGGACAAACGAAAATGTCAGTAGTTTGAGAGTCCCTTTTTGCTTTAGGATAATCACAAATTGCAATCTCATGGTGACATCAATTGTAGAAGTAGGGCAGAGAAATGCTGGTAGCTTAAGAAGAGGTGAGATACTTGCAAACCCTGTTTGAACTCTGCACTCATCTGTTTTAAAGCAGGAAAATGATCACATCATTCTCTGGCTCAAAAACTTCAAATGGCTCTCCATTGTCAGCAGGACCAAGCTAGACTTTTTAGCCTAGTCAATAAGGTCTGCCACAAATCAGCCTCAATTTACTATCCTGGCTTTATGACTGCCCCAACCTTGCCAGCAGCTACACTACACTTTTCTTCATTCTCTAAACAAATATGCGTATCCTGTAGTCTTGCTAAGGCAATGTTAAGATGTAATTTCAAGGTGTGTGTGTGGGGGGGGGGGGGGGGGGGGGGGGTGGCAATAATACACTTCTAATCTCATGGGGTAGATAATAATAGTTACTATATACCAAACATTGTGCAAAAAAAATCTTATACACATCAACTCGTTTTAACCTAATCATAATCACTTTTACTAATTTTACTTATAAAGAAATTCAGGTGTTGAGAAAACTGCCCAACGTCATACAGTTAGAAAATGGTGTAGCCAGTATTACAACACAGACAGTCTGGCTTCTTGAGCACTGTGACACTGTGGAAAGACCGTACTCTGGAGACAGATTGTTCTGCTGACATTTGAGCCTCCAGAAACTTTTACTGCCTCTGCTGGCTTCTGTCAGCGTTGCAAGACTTTGCTGGTTAAATTTGAGCCTTGCAAAAGAGAAAATGGACAAAATCTCCCTTAGAGCCAGTGTGCTCCTTACAGCCACAGTGTGCATTGTAATTTGATAATTTTCTGTTTTGTCTAAAAGGACCAAACAAAGCTGGGAGTTGCTCTGTATCATCTCTCTTGCCGAGAACTCTCACTGAGTTAATAAGAGAAATGTTTATGCGAGTTGTATAATTTAAGCTTTCCATGAGACTGCACTGAGTTAATGGATAACAGCTGTGGGTAGTAGTAAAAACAACTTGGCCATACCTGAAGTGCCTTCATAGTTGGAGAGACTGCCCTGCAGTTGTTCTCTATGTTGGCTGCACAAATCACAAGTAGAGATTTTGAGTAAGACCCCATGACTGGGCCTCTCCCTAGACCAGTTAAATTGTATTCTGGTGTGTATGTAAGAGGGGTGGGGGTGGACAGGCACTGGTAGTTTTTGAAAGCACCCTAGGTGATACTAATATGCAGTTAGGGTTAGAACCACTAGGCTAGAGAAGAAAGGGCTGTGCTTATGTATTTGTTTATGGTGATCTGCAATCCTTAATAGTAATCCCAATCACAAATTAAGCTGAAACCTGAACAATACAGGTCTTTTTTTTAACTATCCGAAATATATTCTTAACATGTGCAGAATGGCAGGACTCTGAATGCATACATGAGCTGCTGAAACACAAGACAGGTTAGATACGGGCCGTCCCTTGGAATCTTGTTTTTCAAAGTGTGGTCCAAAGATTTGCATTATCAGCTTCAGCTGGGAGCTGGTGACAATGCAGAATTTCAGGCCCTCCTGCTCCGTCTACTGAAACAGAGTTTATATTTTAAGAAGATCTATACATTCAAGTGTGCGAAGCACTGCCTTGGAGATCATCTCTTTCAGCACCCTCATTTTATAAATGGGAGAAGAAGAAACAAGATACGAGTGAGATTATGGAACTCCCACCGAGACTGCACTAGAACACGGGGATCCTAGAGACCATGTCTGCTGATGCCAGGGCCTGGGACCTTTCCACTCCATTGCACTGATAGGTCATCAGAATAAATGATGGTGAGTGTCTTTCCCTGAGTGAATTAAGATTATCTCTCTTTCGCATCAAGATTTTTCCAGGCTATGGGATGAAAAACAGAGCTTTAAATCATCAACTCATGTTTGATAAAAGGGGAAAAGACTCCTACTATAAAATGTACACATTTAAAGTAGAATTGATATATAAAATTTAAATTCACCTTGCCATAAAAGAGAAAAATATAGAACTACTGTAAAACTTTTTTTTTTTTTTTTTTTTTTTTAAACAGAGTCTTGCTTTGTTGTCAGGCTGGAGTGCAATGGCACGATCTTGGCTCACTGCAACCTCCCGGGTTCAAGCGATTCTCCTGCCTCAGCCTCCCGAGTAGTTGGGACTACAGGCACCCACTACCATGCCCGGCTAATTTTTTGTATTTTAGTAGAGACGGAGTTTCACTATGTTGGCCAGGATGGTCTCGATCTCCTGACCTCGTGATCCGTCCCCCTTGGNTTTTAAACAGAGTCTTGCTTTGTTGTCAGGCTGGAGTGCAATGGCACGATCTTGGCTCACTGCAACCTCCCGGGTTCAAGCGATTCTCCTGCCTCAGCCTCCCGAGTAGTTGGGACTACAGGCACCCACTACCATGCCCGGCTAATTTTTTGTATTTTAGTAGAGACGGAGTTTCACTATGTTGGCCAGGATGGTCTCGATCTCCTGACCTCGTGATCCGTCCCCCTTGGCCTCCCAAAGTGCTGGGATTATGGGCATGAGCCACGGCACCCAGCTGCGAAAATATTTTTAAAAGAAAGAAAATGGTGCTTTAAATATGAAGCTATACAATAGGATTATTTTCTTTGAACTGTAGTGAATAAAACAAATTTTATATAACAAAGATTGAGTTTCATTCCAATCAAAGTTTCCATTTCATATGTATTAGAAGTTATTTGTTGGTAGAAATTTTTACCAGGGTACAAATTTTTGATGTGAAAAGATGTCATTGTTTATATCTCTCCGTAACTGAAATTATTTTACTCTCAAGCACTAAATTCTGCCAGTGGTGCTGGAAGACTTACTACTATGATCACTGATGAACAATCTCTTTTGGACTAAATACTAAGGTAAACACGAGGGTTCACCTCCTTGTTGAGGGGTGAAGGTGAGGATAGTGAGGGTGCTTCTGTAGTGTTTCGCATTGGGGCAAGGCACAGCTGCCACATAATGTCCCATGTACTAGCTGAGTGGCATTTGTCTGGTCCCTAACACTACACTAGAACTGGTGTCTGTTGCCCATGTCTGCAGCTTAGCCTGCTGCTCTTAAGTCCATGTGACCTGCATCCACTTTGTCTCAACTGTCTTTCTGGCTCCAGAATCTACCAAAATTACTTAGGGGTTCTTCCATTGTTTCCGTGGCTTCATGCCTGGCTGGCCCAGAGGAGGGGAGTGCAAGGCACAGGCCTTTCTCAGAGACCCACTTCAGCTGACCTCCAGTCTCAGCATTTAGGAATCTCTCTTGCCTTCCTGTTGGTGGAATGCCCGTCCTTTTGGTAGGAATTGTTCTTACATAATCACACATTTCTTCTGTTCCACGATTCATGGTATAATCTGGTATCATGTTGTGGCTCCTGATATTTAAAAGAAATCTACATTTGGAAAATTTTAAAAACTTTTTTTCCCTCCCAATGCCTGAATCTTACAACTGAGTGAGGTCTCCCCAAGTGCTCAAAAGCCAGGAGCTGAAGGTGCTTCTTCCTTTCAGGCTGGATCACCCATGCCCCAAGACCTGTGTACAAACAAAGCCCCCAATACTATTTGGATGGTAGAGGGAAGAGTAAGGGCAAACACTTGGAAAATACATTTAAAAAACCCAAACACTATCCTGCCCAAATCCTGCCAATTAAACCATATTTTAGGTCTAGTATGCTGTTTCTGAATTTCTACATATGAGAGGCAGGGAATTCAATTCTATAAATTTTTTTTGAGTACTCTGTGCAAGATACTTCATAAGGTCCCTGCCCACAGGTGGCACATTAGTTTCCAATAGGATGTAATAAATTACCCTAAACTTAGCGGCTTAAAACAATGCAGATGTGTTATCATAACAGTTCCAGAGATCAGAAGTACAAAATCAGTCTCACTGAGCTAAGATCAAAGTGTTGGCAAGCCTGTGATTCTTCTGGAGGCTCTAGAGGAAGAATATGTTTTCTTGACTTTTCCAGATTCTAGAAGCTGCCTGCATTCCTTGGCTCATGGCCTTGTCCTCCATGTTCAAAGCCAGCAGTGTAGCATCTCCCCTCTCTGGCCTTTGCTTTCACCTTTACAGCTCCTCTCTCTGGCCCACCTGCCTCCCTCTTATAAAAGCCATTGTTAAAGGACTAATATCCAGAATCTATAAGGAACTTAAATCAATAAGAAAAAAACCCAACTTTATTAAAAACTGAGCACAGGACATGAACAGACACTCCTCAAAGACATACACGTGGTCAACAAGCATATGGCAAAAAAGCTGAACATCACTAATGATCAGAGAAATGCAAATCAGAACCACGATAAGATACCATCTCACACCAGTCAGAATGGCTAACATGCAAAAGTCAAAAAATAACATGTTGGCAAGGCTGTGGATAAAAGGGAACACTTATATACTGTTCGCAGGAATGTAAATTAGTTCAGTCCCTGTGGAAAGCAGTTTGAAGATTTTTCAAAGAACTAAAAATAGAACTACCATTCAATCCAGCGATCCCATTACTGGGTATATACCCAAAGGAAAACAAATGGTTCTACCCAAAAGACACCTGCACTTGTATTTTTATCACAGCACTATTCACAATAGCAAAGACATGGAGTCAACCTAGGTGCCCATCAACAGTGGACTGGATAAAGAAAATATAGACATATACACCATGGAATACTGTACAGTCATAAAAAAGAATAAAATCATGTTCTTTGCAGCAGCATAGATGCAGCTGAAGGCCATTATCCTGAGTGAATTAATGCACAGACAACCAAATATTGCATGTTCTCATTTAAAATTGGGAGCTAAACTCTGGATACACGTAGACATAAAGATTGGAACAACAGATACTGGCAACTCCAAAAGGAAGGAGGGAGGCAGGGATGAAAGGGCTGAAAAACTTTCTATTGGGTACTATATATATAGAAGCCCAAACTGCAACATCACACAATATATCCTTGTAACAAGCCTGCACATGTACCCCGTGAATCTAAAGAACAAATTAAAACTTAAAAACAGAACCTTTATGGTTATACTGAGCCTTCCTGGCTAATCCAGAATCATATCCCCACATCAAGATTCTCAATTTAATTACATCTGCAAAATCCCTTTTACCATGTAAGGTGGCATATTCACAGGTTGTGGGGATTAGCATGCGGACACCTTTGGTGGGATGGAGAGGGAGTATTATTCACCACAAGGGTGCCAGGGGAGAGGACAAGGATGACAGATACATGGCTGGGGAAATTTTTTGAGATATGAATTTGTTTTTCTTCCTGTATTTTATTATTTATCTTCTCGTATTTAAGCAGGGAGACAGGCTCTGACCTTGTCTCAGAGGGTGCAAAAGGCAGAAGTTCCTGGCAAGACACTTCCTTTGCTGATTTTTGGTTTTTAAAAGCCAAAGTGCATAGAGGAAGTTGGCTGGGTGTCCTGGAGGGAGAGGGGAGAGGGAAGCATGGAGATGGGGTGGGGGTGGTGGTTCCTATCCTTGGGGTGGGTGGGTGAACCTGGGAATGGAGTGGGAGCTCTTTCTTCCTGGAAGTGCCCTGGGGAGTGATGGGACCTCAAATCTTGACTTTTCCAAGATTTCAGTGTCCCCACACATAGCCTAGAATCAGCATAGCTGCTAAAACCCACATCCCATGGGGGTGTCCTGGTGACTGAGGCAGGTCCCTGGGGTCTTGGCCCTGCAGGGAAGGCTAAGGATGACTGAGACCGAATTACATCCCAGTATGGTGGGACAGGGATTTGTAATAAAAATAAAATGGTTTGGCCGGGCGCGGTGGCTCATGTCTGTAATCCCAGCACTTTGGGAGGCTGAGGCAGGAGGATCACGAGGTCAGGAGATTGAGACCATCCTGGCTAACACAGTGAAACCTCCTCTCTACTAAAAATACACATACACACAAAAATTAGCCGGGCGTGGTGGCGGGTGCCTGTAGTCCCAGCTACTCAGGAGGCTGAGGCAGGAGAATGGCGTGAACCCCGGAGGCGGAGCTTGCAGTGAGCCGAAATTGCGCCACTGCACTCCAGCCTGGGTGACAGAGCCAGACTCTATCTCAAAAAATAAATAAATAAATAAATAAAATAAAAATAAAAACTAAAATAGTTTGAAGAAAACAGGAAATTCAGTATTTCTTGCTGAAATGGTTTGGCTGTGTCTCCACCCAAATCTCATCTTGAATTGTAAACTCCCGCAATTCGCACACCTCACGGGAGGAAGCCGCTGCGAGGTGATTTAATTATGGGGGCGGGTCTTTCCTGCACTGTTCTCATGATAGTGAATAAGTTTCACGAGATCTCGTGGTTTTAAAACGGGAATTTCCCTGCACAAGCTGTCTTTTGCCTGCCCCTTCGCTTAAGATGTGACTTGCTCCTCCTTGCCTTCTGCCATGATTGTGAGGCCTTCTCAGCCATGTGGAACTGTGAGTCCAATTAAACCTCTTTCCTTTGTAAATTGCCCAGTCTCAGGCTTTATCAGCAGCGTGAAAACGGACTAACACACTTGCCCAACTGCCTAAACCATAAATANGGGGGCAGGTGGGGGAGTGGGGGAGTGGGGGAGTGGGGCACGGGACGCTGAGGGCACCGCATTCTAACTCCGAGGGTCAGGAAGACTTGCTGGAAGAACTGACTTCGAAGCTGACTGGTAGATGTTCAACCCCGGTGACTGAGAAAATAGTGACAGAAAGAGGGAAGAGGGGGAGGAGGAGCTTCTATACAAGAATGACAGCCCAGAGTTGAAATTCAGCGTGTGCTCTCGTGGCCGAGCTGAGCACCTTGACCTGGGAGCCTGTGACCTGGGAAGCTGTGCTCCTAGTTTCCCGAAGGAAGGGGCAGGCACATTTCATATTTCATTTTTCATATCTCCCCACTGCCTCCAGGGGAGTGCCTTTTAAATATTTCCATAGGTCTCTCTGCACTGGCCATGGGCACATATGAGGGGAAGATGTGGAGCTCAGTGGGCACCTTAATTGAGTTGGGAAACTGGGGACAGCCTGGCCTGGGCACATCTCCGAGATGAAGTGTGTATCTGATGCTCAGAGGGTAAGTTGCACTTGAATTCTAGGTTTTGACTCATTTTTTAGAGGTATGAATTAAAGCTCTGAGAATCAATGGGCTTAATCAGGGAAAGCAGTAGTGGAATTGAGGAAGGGGATGGAGAGAATCTTGGGTTAGACTGTAGGTTAGTGGAGCTCAAAATGCAGCCCACACCCCAGATACTTTTTTTTTTTTTTTTTAAATCAAGAGGTGGTTTAGTTTTCCAGGCCAGTCTTCACAACATCATTGAATATGGCCAAAGAATAATACTCTCAGCACTAGAGAAACAAATCGTTCCTTATTACTTTGTTGATGTTTGTTCCAGATTCTAACTTGGGATTACAGGAACTTATTTTCTCACAACCCCAGAAATAAAAGTGCCCCCTCCCTGCCTCTCACTCCCAAACCCTCACTTACACTGGCCTGACTTTCACATGTTCCCTGGATTGAGAAGGATGGGGCACGGGACTTCCTGGCGTGGGCTGGGCTGGAAGGGAGGGCACAGGGGCTTCAGGAAGCATCTGTGGGGTTGGTGGGAAGGAAGAGCTAGCAGGAGTGTGAGGCAAAGGTCCAGGTCAGTGCAGGGGAAGACAGCAGAATAGTCTCCCCGGGGTCTTATAGGACTGTGGTTCTTAAGGAAAGGCTGGTGAGGGGACGAAGAGGAGACAAGAGAAGAGAATAAAAAAGAAGAGAGAGGTGGGGAGTGGGACTGAACCAGTTATCTGATGTACACAGCATGGAATGGAATCCCACTGGCTACCAGTACCCTGGGGAGATGGAAGAACCCAGGGTCCATGAAAGATCTGGATGGTAGGGATAAGGAGATGTCCTAGCTCCTTTATGTGATTAGTCTTACAGATTACTGCCTGTGTTGCTGAGCATTAGGGACTTAGCTATTCAACATGGAGTAGAAGTACTAGCCTACCGTTTATCAGCTGGTCTTGTGTTGGTTCAAGGAGAAAAGCCATCTGAGATGGGATTCAGCCTGGGAAAAAAGCTAAAGAGTAGTCCAAAAGTTTAAAAAAATACTTGAAAAATCAAACAGACAGTAGAAAGTTGGCACCTTCTAGGTTTCTATATTAACTATGCTTTTTAGTCCAGGCAACCCTCTGATTTAAAAAAGGATAAATATTTATAAGTTAAATTTATAAATAAAAGATGGTAACATCCTCTGAATGCAGAATACCAAAAAAATCTGCAGTCTCTGATGGAAAAAGCCAGTTCAACTTTTGTTGACTTAATCATGAGTCAATTCAATTATTAAGTTATTGGTTTCAAAGCGTAAGTGAAATAAACAAATGTAAACAATGTCTTATTCACTTCTAGTTTGCAATCTAATTGGAAGATGGAATTTACATACAAGGAAGTTTAATACATTTAAAATATTATTATATGCTAATTTATTATTGTTAAGAAACCAGCTGGGCATGGTGGCTCATGCTTGGAGGCTGGGTGGGAGGATCATTTGAACTCAGGAGTTCAAGACCAGCCTGAGCAACATGGCAGAACCCTGTCTCTACATACATACATACATACATACATGCCAGGCATGGTGGTATGCCCCTGTAGTCCCAGCTACATGAGATGCTGAGGTGGGAGGATGACTTGAGCCCAGGAGGCAGAGGAGGTTGCAGTGAGCCAAGATCACATTGCTGCACTCCAGCCTGTATGACAAACCAGACCGTTTCTCAAAAAAAAAAAAAAGAAAAGAAAAAAGAAAAGAAAAGAAACCTCTATGATGGGTGTTTCAAAGACCTTGGGAAGATGGGGCAGTCATTGGTATCACAGAATTCTGGGTGTTGTGTGCTGTGCATTCTTGAATAATACTGACCTGAAAATCTTTGTTCTTCCTTGAGAGAAATGGTATTTGTTTGCTATTGCTCGTATTCAAACTCAAATGGTAAGACAGAAGGTAGGCCATATTATTACCCAATTACAACAGAAAATTGTTTGATTTTCTTGGGCTTGTGCATATGGTGAACATTTGGTTATTACAGCCTTGCTGCTAGCAGAACGTTTTAACTAAAGGCAGCAAAATGAACACAGACTTTGGACTTTTAGCTAGATCATTCTTCTATATACAGGCCATTTCTGCTTCATATCTAGAGAGTTAGCTGGCAATCTTAGGAAATTATTATGAGAGTAAAGTTGGCTTCAAAAGAAACTTAGAGAATGTGAATCTGTGTTCAAAGTTCAGTCAAAATAAAGAACTAGTTCTATGTCAGCATGAGTTGCCAATAACAATGTTATAAAAAATGTTTTCCGGCAGCTAACAGTCTTTTTTTTTTTTTTTTTTTGCCTGCACGAAATAACTCAAACCATACTTAGTAAACAGAAATTCTGGAAGCAATTTCAAACAATGGATCTCCATAGCATGCCACATAAAAATAGAAAGTTAAAGATTGAGAACTTACTCATGCAAAGGTCACTTAGAAGGTTTTCCACAATAATGGGATTTGAGTCAACAAGTATTCATTGAATGCCTATTATGTGGTCAGCTTTATGAGGGATGGTGGTGGATGGGAAGTGGGACTAATGAAGCATCATACCTAAGACATGGTCCTTGACTTGGGGGAGCCTTCACTAATTTTGAGGAACAAGTCAGAAGCACATGAAAGGGCTAAAGAACAATCTAAAGCAGTGCGGTGTTGACATTATATATTTCAATAAGAAGTGAAATACCTGCAGATGTGGTGGGTGGTCATGAACGAATGCAGTGAGGATTGGAACAAGTTTTCCTGGCTAGAGAAGGTATGGAGTGGGAAATTAGAGAGAAAGGGCATTCCAGGAGGGTTTAGCAGGAAGCAAGAAGGACGGCAGGTTAGGGAGGTAGGATGGCACCAGAGTCATTTGCTGGCATTTGGAAGTCTTCTTTGTTTGTCTCTTTGCTTTGCACCCAACTCCATTTCTTTCCCTCCCTCCCTCCCTCCCTCCCTTCCTTCTTTCCTTTCTTTTGGCTTTTTTTTTTTTTGTTTTTTTTTTTTTTTTTTTTTTTTTTTGATGGAGTCTTGCTCTGTCACCCAGGCTGGAGTGCAATGGCGTGATGGCTCACTGCAACCTCCGCCTCCCAGGTTCAAGTGATTCTTCTGCCTCAGCCTCCTGAGTAGCTGGGATTACAGGCATGCGCCACCACGCCCAGCTATTTTTTGTATTTTTGGTAGAGATGGGGTTTCACCATGTTGGTCAGGCTGGTCACGAACCCAACTCCATTTCTTAATACTGCCTGAACTATTTGCCTCTTACCACTGTATTCCTCTTCTCTCCATCCAGACTTGTTTTTGTACTATATCAGGAGTTAGACAGCTTGGGTCTAAGTCCTTGTGGGGAACAAAGTGGCTGTTATTTGACAAATTGTGACTCTAGGTTGTGATCCAGGCTTGTCTTAAAAATCAGACTACAAGAGTGAGTGCAACAATGATGTGAACATATGTCATGCCACCAAACCGTACAGTAAAAAATGCATGTAATGGTAAATTTTGTGTGATGTCTCTTACCACAATTGAAAATAAAACCAAACACCATTTCCTTGACCTGAGTAAGGGAGTTTCCAACTTTGTTGGAGAGGGTTATAGGCAGTGTAAAAAAAAAAATCAGTTCAGCAATTTGTAATATTTTCTTCCTCTCAAGAAGTTAACCATTATAAATAACTGTAAGTTCTATAATGAAAAATAAACGGCAGAGATAATTTTAGCCTTTAAAAGCATACCTTACCCCACCTTTCACCACAGCACTTCCACTGTGAATTAGGTGTAATTTCTTTAGTCAGCTTACTTCTTGAATCACCCCTATTCCTTTAGGTTGTGGTTGTTGTGGTGGTTCTTCCTTCTTCTTTCTTCTTCTTCTTTCTTTTTCTTCTCCTCCTCCTCCTCCTTCTTCTCCCTCTTCTTTCCTCTTCTTCTTTTGCTTCTTCCCTCCTCC
>NW_016814053.1:3999053-4001930 GCF_001698545.2 Rhinopithecus bieti | reverse complement strand
TTATTATTATACTTTAAGTTCTAGGGTACATGTGCATAACGTGCAGGTTTGTTACATATGTATACTTGTGCCATGTTGGTGTGCTGCACCCATCAACTCATCAGCACCCGTAACTCGTCATTTACATCAGGTATAACTCCCAATGCAATCCTTCCCCCCTCCCCCCTCCCCCTGATAGGCCTTGGTGTGTGATGTTCCCCTTCCCGAGTCCAAGTGATCTCATTGTTCAGTTCCCACCTATGAGTGAGAACATGTGGTGTTTGGTTTTCTGTTCTTGCGATAGTTTGCTGAGAATGATGGTTTCCAGCTGCATCCATGTCCCTACAAAGGACACAAACTCATTGATTTTTTTGAAGGTTTTTTTCATGTCTCTATCTCCTTCAGTTCTGCTCTGATCTTAGTTCTTTCTTTTCTTTTGCTAGCTTTTGACTTTGTTTACTCTTGCTTCTCTAGTTATTTTAATTGTGATGTTAGGGTGTCAATTTTAGATCTTTCCCGCTTTCTCCTATGGGCATTTAGTGCTATAAATTTGCCTCTAAACACTGCTTTAGCTGTCCCAGAGATTCTGGTACCTTGTGCCTTTGTTCTTATTGGTTTTAAAGAACTTATTTATTTCTGCCTCAATTTTGTTATTTACTCAGTAGTCATTCAGGAGCAGGTTGTTCAGTTTCAATGTAGTTGTGCAGTTTTGAGTGAGTTTCTTAATCCTGAGTTCTAATTTGACTGCACTGTGATCTGAGAGACAGTTTGTTATGATTTCTGTTCTTTTGCATTTGCTGAGGAGTGTTCTACTTCTAATTATGTGGTCAATTTTAGAATAAGTGTAATGTGGTGCTGAGAAGAATGTATGTTCTGTTGACTTGGGGTGGAGAGTTCTGTAGATGTCTATTAGGTCTACTTGGTGCACAACTGAGTTCAAGTCCTGGATATCCTTGTTAATTTTCTGTCTTGTTGATCTGTCCAATATGTGCAGTGGGGTGTTAAAGTCTCCCACTATTATTGTGTAGGAGTGTAAGTCTCTTTGTGAGTCTCTAAGAACTTGCTTTATGAATCTGGGTGCTCCTGTATTGGTTGCATCTATATTTAGGAGAGTTAGCTCTTCTTGTTGCATTGATCCCTTTACCATGATGTACTGCCCTTCTTTGCCTGTTTCGATCTTTGTTGGTTTAAAGTCTGTTTTATCAGAGACTAGGATTACAACCCCTGCTTTTTTTAGCTTTCCATTTGCTTGCCAAATATTACTTCATTCCTTTATTTTGAGCCTATGTGTGTCTCTGCATGTGAGATGGGTCTCCTGAATACAGCACACCAATGGATCTTGACTATTTATCCAATTTGCCAGTCTGTGTTTTTTTAACTGGGGCATTTAGCCTGTTTACATTTAAGGTTAATATTGTTATGTGTGCATTTGATCTTGTCATTATGATGCTAGCTGGTTATTTTGCCCACTAGTTGATGCAGTTTCTTCATAGTGTTGATGGTCTTTACAATTTGGTATGTTTTGCAGTGGCTGCTACCGGTCTTTCCTTTCCATATATAGTGCTTCCTTCAGCAACTCTCATAAGTCAGGCCTGGTGTGACAAAATCTCTCAGCATTTGCTTATCTGTACNCTCCTCCTCCTCCTCCTTCTTCTTCTTCTTCTTCTTCTTCCTCCTCCTCCTCCTCTTCCTCTTCCTCCCCTCCTCGTCCTCCTCCTCCTATTCCTCCTCCTCCTCCTTCTCCTTCTCCTTCTTCTTTTCTTCTTCTTCTTCTTCAGAACATTGCAGAGCAATCAAGGCTATTGCCATCTCTATTGTAGTTGCCTAGGTAGGCTGTGCATGATCCCCAGGATGTACAGAATTGAACTAGGAGGGGAAAAATATATCACTGCTGGGGCACAATCCTGGCTCCTACACCTACCAGTTGGGTAAGTTATTTAACCTCTTTGTGCCGTAGTTTTCTCATCTTTATTTTATTTTATTTTTTGTTTTAAAGACTTTTAATTTTTATTATTGTTTTTAAATTATTATATTTTCTAAGTTCTGGGATGCATGTGCAGAACATGCAGTTTTGTTACATGGTTATACACATGCCATGATGATTTGCTGCACCCATCAACCCCTCATCTACATTAAGTATTTCCCCTAATGCTATCCCTCCGCTAGTCCCCCTATACCCCTACAGGCCCCAGTGTGTGATGTTCCTCTCCCTGTGTCCATGTGTTCTCATTGTTCAGCTCTCACTTATGAGTGAGAACATGTGGTGTTTGGTTTTCTGTTCCTGTGTTAGTTTGCTGAAAATGATGGTTTCCAGCTTCACCCATGTCCCTGCAAAAGACGTGCTCTCATTCATTTTTATGGCTGCAAGGTATTCCATGGTGTATATGTGCCACATTTTCTTTATCTAGTCTGTCATTGATGGGGATTTGGGTTGGTGCCAAGTCTTTGCTTTTGTGAACAGTGCTGCAATAAACATATGGGTGCGTGTGTCTTTATAGTAGCATGATTTATAATCCTTTGGGTATATAGCCAGTAATGGGATTCCTGGATCAAATGGTATTTCTGGTTCTAGACCCTTGAGGAATAGCCACACTGTCTTCCACAATGGTTGAACTAATTTACACTCCCACCAACAGTGTAAAAGCATTCCTATTTCTCCACATCCTCTCCAGCATCTGTTGTTTCCTGACATTTTAATGATTGCCATTCTAACTGGTGTGAAATGGTATCTCACTGTGGTTTTGATTTGAATTTTTCTAATGACCAGTGATGATAAGCTTTTTTTCATATGTTTGTTGGCCACATAAATGTCTTCTTTTGAGAAATGTCTGTTCATATCCTTCGCCTGCTTTTTGATGGGGTTATTATTTATTTATTTTTCTTGTAAATTTGTTTAAG
>NW_016814053.1:3985920-3997493 GCF_001698545.2 Rhinopithecus bieti | reverse complement strand
TTATTATTATACTTTAAGTTCTAGGGTACATGTGCATAACGTGCAGGTTTGTTACATATGTATACTTGTGCCATGTTGGTGTGCTGCACCCATCAACTCATCAGCACCCGTAACTCGTCATTTACATCAGGTATAACTCCCAATGCAATCCTTCCCCCCTCCCCCCTCCCCCTGATAGGCCTTGGTGTGTGATGTTCCCCTTCCCGAGTCCAAGTGATCTCATTGTTCAGTTCCCACCTATGAGTGAGAACATGTGGTGTTTGGTTTTCTGTTCTTGCGATAGTTTGCTGAGAATGATGGTTTCCAGCTGCATCCATGTCCCTACAAAGGACACAAACTCATTGATTTTTTTGAAGGTTTTTTTCATGTCTCTATCTCCTTCAGTTCTGCTCTGATCTTAGTTCTTTCTTTTCTTTTGCTAGCTTTTGACTTTGTTTACTCTTGCTTCTCTAGTTATTTTAATTGTGATGTTAGGGTGTCAATTTTAGATCTTTCCCGCTTTCTCCTATGGGCATTTAGTGCTATAAATTTGCCTCTAAACACTGCTTTAGCTGTCCCAGAGATTCTGGTACCTTGTGCCTTTGTTCTTATTGGTTTTAAAGAACTTATTTATTTCTGCCTCAATTTTGTTATTTACTCAGTAGTCATTCAGGAGCAGGTTGTTCAGTTTCAATGTAGTTGTGCAGTTTTGAGTGAGTTTCTTAATCCTGAGTTCTAATTTGACTGCACTGTGATCTGAGAGACAGTTTGTTATGATTTCTGTTCTTTTGCATTTGCTGAGGAGTGTTCTACTTCTAATTATGTGGTCAATTTTAGAATAAGTGTAATGTGGTGCTGAGAAGAATGTATGTTCTGTTGACTTGGGGTGGAGAGTTCTGTAGATGTCTATTAGGTCTACTTGGTGCACAACTGAGTTCAAGTCCTGGATATCCTTGTTAATTTTCTGTCTTGTTGATCTGTCCAATATGTGCAGTGGGGTGTTAAAGTCTGCCACTATTATTGTGTAGGAGTGTAAGTCTCTTTGTGAGTCTCTAAGAACTTGCTTTATGAATCTGGGTGCTCCTGTATTGGTTGCATCTATATTTAGGAGAGTTAGCTCTTCTTGTTGCATTGATCCCTTTACCATGATGTACTGCCCTTCTTTGCCTGTTTCGATCTTTGTTGGTTTAAAGTCTGTTTTATCAGAGACTAGGATTACAACCCCTGCTTTTTTTAGCTTTCCATTTGCTTGCCAAATATTACTTCATTCCTTTATTTTGAGCCTATGTGTGTCTCTGCATGTGAGATGGGTCTCCTGAATACAGCACACCAATGGATCTTGACTATTTATCCAATTTGCCAGTCTGTGTTTTTTTAACTGGGGCATTTAGCCTGTTTACATTTAAGGTTAATATTGTTATGTGTGCATTTGATCTTGTCATTATGATGCTAGCTGGTTATTTTGCCCACTAGTTGATGCAGTTTCTTCATAGTGTTGATGGTCTTTACAATTTGGTATGTTTTTGCAGTGGCTGCTACCGGTCTTTCCTTTCCATATATAGTGCTTCCTTCAGCAACTCTCATAAGTCAGGCCTGGTGGTGACAAAATCTCTCAGCATTTGCTTATCTGTAAAGGATTTTATTTCTCCTTTGCTTATGAAGCTTAGTTTGGCTGGATATGAAATTCTAGGTTGAAAATTCCTTTCATTAAGAATGTTGAATATTGGCTGCCACTGTCTTTGTCTTCTGGTTTGTAGGGTTTCTGCAGAGAGATCCACTGTTAACCTGATGGGCTTCCCTTTGTGGGTAACCTGCTCTTTCTCTCTGGCCGCCCTTAACATTTTTTTCCCTTCGTGTCCACCTTGGTGAATCTGACAATTATGTGTCTTGGGGTTGCTCTTCTCGAGGAGTATCTTTGTGGTGTTCTCTATATTTCCTGAATTTGAATGTTGACCTGTCTTGCTAGGTTAGGGAAGTTCTCCTGGATAATATCCTGAAGAGTGTTTTCCAACTTTGTTCCATTCTCCCCATCACTTTCAGGTACACCAATCAAATGTAGGTTTGGTCTTTTCACATAGTCCCATGTTTCTTGGAGGCTTTGTTCATTCCTTTTTATTCTTGTTTTCTCTAATCTTGTCTTCATGCTTTATTTCATTAAGTTGATCTTCAATCTCTGATATCCTTTCTTCTGCTTGATCAATTTGGCTATTGATACTTGTGTATGCTTCACAAAGTTTTTGTGCTGTGTTTTTCAGCTCCATCAGGTCATTTATGTTCATCTTTAAACTGGCTATTCTAGTTAGCAATTCCTCTAACCTTTTATCAAGGTTCTTAGCTTCATTGCATTGGGTTAGAACATGCCCCTTTAGCTCAGAGGGATTTGTTATTACCCACCTTCTGAAGCGTACTGTCAATTCATCAAAGTCATTCTCCATCCATTTTGTTCCCTTGCTGGCGAGGAGTTGTGATCCTTTGGAGGAGAAGAGGCATTCTGGTTTTTGGAATTTTCAGGTTTTTTTATGCTGGTTTTTCCTCATCTTTGTGGTTTTATCTACCTTTGGTCTTTGATGTTGGTGACCTTCAGATGGGGTTTCTGTGTGGACGTCCTTTTAGTTGTATTGATGCTATTCCTTTCTGTTGGTTAGTTTTCCTTCTAACAGGCCCCTCTGCTGCAGGTCTGCTGGAGATTGCTGGAGGTCCACTCCAGATGCTGTTTGCCTGGGTATCACTAGCAGAGGCGGTCGAACAGCAGAGATTGCTGCCTGTTCCTTCCTCTGGAAGCTTCATCCCAGAGAGGCACCCACCAGATGCCAGCTGGAGCTCTCCTGTATGAGGTGTCTGTCAACCCCTTCTGGGAGGTGTCTCCCAGTCAGGAGGCATGGGGGTCAGGGACCCACTTGAGGAGGCAGTCTGTCCCTTAGCAGAGCTTCAGCACTGTGCTGAAAGATCCACTGCTCTCTTCAGAGCTGGCAGGCAGAACATTTAAGTCAGCTGAAGCTGTGCCCACAGCCGCCCTTTCCCCCAGGTGCTCTGTCCCAGGGAGATGGGAGTTTTCCCTATAAGCCCCTGACTGGGGCTGCTGCCTATCTTTCAGAGATGCCCTGCCCAGAGAGGAGGCATCTAGAGAGGCAGTCTGGCTACAGTGCCTTTGTGGCACTGCGGTGGGGTCTGCCCAGTTTGAACTTCCCAGAGGCTTTGTTTATACTGTGAGGGGAAAACCACCTACTCAAGCCTCAGTAATGGCAGATGCCCCTCACCCCACCAAGCTCGAGTGTCCCATGTTGACTTCAGACTGCTGTTCTGGGAGCGAGAATTTTAAGTCAGTGGATCTTAGCTTGCTCGGCTCCGTGGGGGTGGGACCCACTGAGCTAGACCACTTGACTTCCTGGCTTCAGCCCCCTTTCCGGGAGAATGAATCGTTCTGTCTCACTGGCATTCCAGGCATCACTGGGGTATGAAAACAAACAAACAAAAAAACAAACAAAAAAACTCCTCCAGCTAGCTCAGTGTCTGCCCAAATGGCTGCCCAGTTTTGTGCTTAAAAACCAGGGCCCTGGTGGTGTAGGCACCCGAGGGAATCTCTTGGTCTGTGGGTTGCAAAGACCATGGGAAAAGTGTAGTATCTGGGCCGGAGTGCACCGTTCCTCATGGCACAGTCCCTCATGGCTTCCTTTGGGTAGGGGAGGGAGTTCCCCAACCCCTTGCACTTCCCGGGTGAGGTGATGCCCCACCCTGCTTCTGCTCGCCTTCCGTGGGCTGCAATCCCAATGAGATGAGCTAGGTACCCCAGTTGGAAATGCAGAAATCACCCACCTTCTGCATTGATCTTGGGAGCTGCAGACCGGAGCTGTTCCTATTCGGCCATCTTGCCAGCCACCCTTCTCATCTTTAAAGAGTTAATAATGATTAAATCAATGAATTAATATAAAGTACTTAGAACAATGATTAGCACATAGTAAGCAATCAGTGTGTGTTAACTATAATGTTAGTGATTCCTTTATCAGTGTTGAGGACCTATCTCAAAATTTAAACCAGTGATATATGGTGGACTATCTTAGTCCATTTATGTTGCTATAAAGGAGTATCTGAGGCTGGGTAATTTATAAAGAAAAGAGGTTTATGTGTTTCACGGTTCTGCAGGCTGTACAAGAAGCTGGCGCCAGAGTCTGCTTCTGGTGAGGGCTTCAGGCAGCTTCTACTCATGGCAGAAGGTGAAGTGCAGCTGGCATATGCAGAGATCACATGGTGAGAGCGGAAGCAAGAGAAAGAGAAGGAAGTGCCAGTCTCCTTTTAACAATCAGTTTTCACAGAAACTAATAAAGCAGAAACTCATTCATTTCCCCTCCCCCCATACCCAGGGTAGGGATTAATCTGTTCATGGGAGATCAACCCCCATGGCCCAAACACCTCCCATTAGGCCCTACCTCCAATATTGGGAATCAAATTTAAACACGGGGTTTGAGGGAACAAACAAGCACACTGTAGCAGTGAACTATCTTTAGAGGCACTAATAATAATCCAGTGTCTGAATAGAAGAGGCTGAGAGTGAACATGGTAGCTTAACTGAATGCTACCTCTACCTAGTCTCTGCCAGTGCCAGCAACACCTCTCCACACTGGCACTGCTCTGAGCCCCCACTACCTCTGGAAACACTTCTACAGGTGGTGATACCTGGGAGTGGAGGGCTAAGGAGGTTGGTTTTGTTTATGGTGAAATAAGAAATACGAATGGAGATGTGATAACATGAAAACATCTTCCAAAATCATTTAAGAAACTGATTTTATATGTAAAAGACTTGGAATTAGGGAGCCATGTCCATAAACATGGAATTTAAGGAATGAGAGAAGAATGAAGAATCAAAGAACAAGCAATCAAAGAGAAAGGAGACAAACCAGAGAAGGTGCCCTTATGTAAGCCATAAGAAAAATTTTAAGCAGAAGAAGGGATTTGTGATCCAACTGAATACTTGATCCCCACATCAGAACTTGGGATTTTCCACCTATAGTTTATTAAACATTTCAAAGAAACCCTAAGAGTCTGTGACTCAGCCAACTCTTTCAGAAGGTTCTTGTGGTCTTACTCATTATTAGTAAACTCTGCTGTCCACTCACCCCCTTCAAAACTAGAAAGCTGACCATTAACTTCAGATAGCCCCAGTTCATGCAATAACAAGCACTACCCATCTTCCTGCAACTAGTCTATTTTATTCTGCCTTCCCAAAGCAGAAGGAGGTCTCTAGCATAGTGGTTAGGAGCTGGGCCCTGGAGCCACACCAAAGCTGAAAGGCCAATTTTGTGTATAGTCATGATGATTTCAAAATTACAGCCATGTATTTTGAACTCTTTGCATTTTGAAATGATGTCGTCCTTGTTGCTTAATTGGTAGAATTTCAGTTTTTTTCTCCTTTCTCAGCTCTGCTTTCCAGTTGCATTTAATACGTGGTGAACTGATGTGTAGTTGCTGATTCATGATGGTGCCCTGACCAAGTCAGTTGACCCTCTGTCCTAAGCTTTTTATCCAGGAAATTGCCGATTAATTTTTAATAAAATATCTCAGAATGATCCTGTAAAACAAACATATCCCAAGGACTTCTAAATCTATTTAAGACTCTTCTCCTTCCTCTCTGATGCTGCCATATTTTTTTCTTTCCCTAACTCTTCTTCTTACATCTTCCTCAATGTGGCCACATCCCAGGGCTCAAGTTGTGGCTGTCAGCTCATCTCTCTCATTATAGACTGAATGTTTGTTTCCTCCCTCTCCTCTCCTCCCCCAAAATTCATATGTTGAAGTCCTAATCTCCAGTGTAATGGTGTATGGGGGTGGGGTCTTTAGGAGTTAATTAGGTTTAGGTGAGGTCATGAGGGTGGATCCCCCATGATGGGATTAGTTCTCTTATAAGAAGAGGAGGAGACATCAAAGCTTTCTTTCGCTCCACATGAGCACACACAAAAAAGAGGTCATATGAGCACACATGAAATTGTAGGACAGGAAGGAGGCTCTTACCAAGAACAGAATCTGGTGTACTTTGATCTTGGACTTCCCAACCTCCAAAACGGAAAAATGAATTTGTTATTTTATTTGTTATTTAAGCCACCCAATCTATGGTATCTTGTAATAGCAGCCTGTGCTAAGACATGTCTCATGGTTTTCATTTACTTTGAGGCCTTTATCTATCTCCTCTGTGCTGTTTTCTTCCAAATCTATATCTCTGCTCTTCTCACCTGAATTTTGTTCTAGATTTTTCATTGCCTCCATTCAAGTGTTGTGCTTTCAGTGCAAGCTGAACACATTCAGACACAACATGGTTCTGTCTACAAATCACTGAGACTCTTATCTGACTTTTCCCTTTTTCTCACCCTTAGATATATTTAATTGACTAGCCCTAAAGATTTTGTTCACTCTCTTGGGAAGTATCATATTCTGCCTCTAAAATGGTCCTTATTAGACTATAATTCCCTTTTGGTTGTCAGCTTTGAGGATAACGACTACAATATCTTACCTTTAAATCCCTATTTAGCAGGCATGCAATAAATATTTGCATTTACTAGTTGCATTACAAAGAGTGTTTCATGCTTAAATACATTTGTAAAGCCCTAAGTCAAAGGTAATTGGAGTTCATTATTCCTTATTAGATCATTAGTGGTTATCATTAATTCCTAAAAGAGGCCTCATAGTATGCAAGTCTATTCAAAATTACTTGATCTTAGGATCCATTTCTCATAGCATCAATTTGCATCCCCCTGAACAAAAAGACCTTGAAACAAAGTTTGTGAAATATTGTGTTAGGATAATTGGTTAATTATTCACATACAAAAATACAAAAGTAAAATCCACACAGATTAAAATGTTACATATAAAATATAAATACAGAGATAAGGTAAGATGGCAGATAGGAGGCATCTAGCTTGCACTCCCGCTTGGACAGAGCTGTGTGTGGAGACTCACATTGTGAACTTTTGCTCCAAGAACCACTGCAGGAACATACCAGAAAAGCCGAGATAATACAAAGACCCTTTGAAGGAAATGGGTCACTGCAGCAGGCTCCCTGAAATGCTGAAAAACTGAGTTTGCTTGCTTTCTTAGTGGAGAGGCTTCATGGTCTGAGGCAAGTTCTCAGCCCTGGTTACCAGCTGCCTAGAAATAGACTCAGTGCTGTTGAGGGGGAGCATGCTGGGAGTGAGATCAGACTTTTGGACTCTGGGCTGTGTGTGAGTGGGGTGAGGCCTGTGACTGCTGGCTTTCCTCCACTTCCCTGGTGACTTGTATGACTCAGCAGAGGCAGCCATAATCCCCCGGGAATATAACTCCCATTGGACTGGGAACCACACCCCCATCCCCCACATCAGCCACAGCAGGCCCTGCCCAAGGAAGGGCTGAGCTAAGACATACCTATCTCTGCCTCCACCTGGTGGTCTTTCTCTACCCACCCTGGTAGCTGAAGACAAAGGTCATAATCTCTTGGGAGCTCTATTGCCTTACCCATTGCCTGAGAAACCTGAATACTTAACCAGGTGTCCCTAGGGCAAGTTTGAATCCTCCCTATAGGCTCATAGCTGATGTGCTCTTGAAAGTGCCACCTCCTGACTGGAGGCCAACCAACACAAAACTAGTGCACTAAACAAAAACACAACCAAGGACCCTCACAGAGTCCACTTCACCCCCCTGCTACCTCCACCAGAGCAAGTGCTGGTATCCACAGCTGCAAGACCTAAAGACGGATCACATCACAGGACTCTTTGCAGACATTCCCCAGTACTTGCTCATAGCTCTGCTGGGTGGCTAGATGCAGAAGATCAAAAACAATCACTACAGTTTGGTTTATACCATTCCTAGGAGAAGGGGGAGAACACTACATCACGAGAGTGCCCTGTGGGACAAAATAATCTGAACAGCAGCCCTTGAATCCCATATCTTCCCTCTAACATAGTCTACCCAAATGAGAAGGAACCAGGAAAACAATTCTGGTAGTATGACAAAACAAGGTTCTTTAACACCCCTAAAAGATCATACCAGCTCACCAGCAATGGATCCAAAGCAAGATGAAATCTCTGAATTGCCAGAAAAAAGAATTCAGAAGATTGATATTAAGCTAATCAAGGAGGTACCAGAGAAGGGTGAAGCCCAACTTAAAGAAATTTTTTAAAAAGATGATATCGTACATGAAAGGAAAATTATTCAGTGAAATAGATAGCATAAATAAAAAAAATCAAAACTTCTGGAAATCAAGGAGACATTTAGATAAGTGTAAAATACACTGGAAAGTCTCAGGAGTAGCATTGAGCAAGCAGAAGAAAGAACTTCAGAGCTCAAAGACAAGGCTTTTGAGTTAATCCAATCCATTAAAGACAAAAAAAAAAAAAAAAAAAAAAGGAATAATAAAAAAAGAACAAAGCCTCCAAGAAGTTTGGGACTGTGTTAAACATCCAAACCTAAGAATAATTGGTATTCCTGAGGAAGAAGAGAAATTTAAAAGTTTGGAAAACATGTTTGAGGGAATAATTGAGGAAAACTTCCTTGGCCTTGCTAGAGACCTAGACATCCAAATACAAGAAACTCAAAGAACACCTGGGAAATTCATGACAAAAAGATCATCACCTAGGTACATAGTCATCAGGTTATCTAAAGTCAAGATGAAGGAAAGAATCTTGAGAGCCATGAGGCAAAAGCATCAGGTAACCTATAAAGGAAAACCTATCAGATTAACAGCAGATTTCTCAGCAGAAACCTTGCAAGCTAGAAGGGACTGGGGTCCTATTCTTTAGCCTCCCTAAATAAAACAATTATTAGCCAAGAATTTTGTATCCAGCAAAACTAAGCTTCATAAATGAAGGAAATATACAGTCTTTTCCAGGCAAACAAATGCTGAAAGACTTTGCCACTACCAAGTCAGCACTACAAGAACTGCTAAAAGGAGCTCTAGATCTTGAAACAAATCCTTGAAATACACCAAAATAGAACCTCCTTAAAGCATAAATCTCACAGGACCTATATAACAATAACAAAATGTAAAAAAGCAAAAAACAAAACCAAGGTATTCAGGCAACAAATAGCATGATGAATAGAACAGTACCTCATATCTCAATACCAACATTGAATGTAAATGCCCCACTTAAAAGATACAGAATTGCAGAATGGATAAGAATTCACCAACAAGTTTCTGCTGTCTTCAGGAAACTCACCTAATGCATAACGACTCACATACACTTAAGATAAAGGGGTGGAAAAAGACATTCCATGGAAATGGACACCAAAAGGAAGCATGAGCAGCTATTCTCATATCAGACAAAACAAACTTTAAAGCAACAGCAGTTTAAAAAAGACAAAGAGAGACATTATATAATGATAAAAGGACTAGTCCAAAACAAAAATATCACAATTCTAAACATATATGCACTTAACATTAGAGCTCTGAAATTTGTAAAACAATTACTACTAGACCTAAGAAATGAGATAGACAACAACACAGTAATAGTAGGGGACTTTAGAACTCCACTGACAGGTCATCGAGACAGAAAATCAACAAAGGAACAATGAACTTAAACTATACCCTAGAACAAATGCACTTAACAGATATTTACAGAACATTCTACCCAACAACTGCAGAACACTCTTCTCATCAGCATATGGAACATTCTCCAAGATAGACCATATGATGGGCCACAAAACAAGTCTCAGTAAATTTAAGAAAACCAAATTATATCAAGCACTCTCTCAGATCACAATGGAATAAAATTGGAAATCAATTCCAAAAGGAACCATCAAAACTGTACAAAGACATTGAAATTAAATAACCTGCTCCTGAATGATCATTGGGTTAACAATTAAATCAAGATGGACATTTAAAAATTCTTTGAACTGAATGATAATAGTGATACAACCTATCAAAACCTCTGGGACACAGCAAGAACAGTGCTAAGAGGAAGGTTCACAGCATTAAATGCCTACATCAAAAAGTCTGAAAGAGCAGAAATAGGCAATCTAAAGTCATACCTTATAGAACTGAAGAAATAAGAGCAATCCAAACCCAAACCCAGCAGAAGAAAATAAATTATGAAACAGAACTAAATTATGAGCAGAACTAAATGAAATAGAAACAAACAAACAAAAAACCACAAAAGATAAATGAAACAAAAAGCTGGCTTTTTAGAAAGATAAATAAAATTGATAGACCATTAGTGAGATTAACCAAGAAAAGAAGTGAGAAGATCCAACTAAGCTCAATTAGAAATGAAATGGGAGATATTACAACTGATACTACAGAAATACAAAAGATTGTTTAAGGCCACTATGAACACCTTTGCATGCATAAACTAGAAAACGTAGAGGACATGGATAAATTCCTGGAAATATACAACCCTCCTAGATTATACCAGGAAGATACAGAAACTCTGAACAGAACAATAACAAGCAGTGAGATTGAAATGGCAATTTAAAAATTGGCAACCAAAAAAAAGTCCAGGACCAGACAGATTCACAGCTGAATTCTGTCAGACATTCAACGAAGAATTGGTACCAATCCTATTGACACTATTTCAAAATATGGAGAAAGAGGGAATCTTCCTTAAATAATTATATGAAGCCAGTTTCACCCTAATACCAAAACCAGGGAAGGACATAACAAAAAAAGAAAACTACAGGCCAATATCCATGATGAACATAGATTAAAAATCCTCAACAAAATACTAGTGAACTGAAACTAATAACACATCAAAAAGATAATCCACCATGATCAAGTGCATTTCACACCAGCGATGCAGGGGTGGTTTAACATATGCAAGTCAATAAAATGTGATACACCACATAAACAGAATTAAAAACAAGAATCACATCATCATCTCAATAGACATAGAAAAAGCATCCCTTTATGATTAGAACCCTCAGCAAAATAGGCATAGAGGGACATACCTCAAGGTAATAAACGCCATCTATGACAAACCCACAGCCAACATTATACTGAACAGGGAAAAGTTGAAAGCATTCCCCCTGAGAACTGGAACAAGATAAAGAGGCCCACTTTCACCACTTCTGTTCAACATAGTACTGGAAGTCCTAGTCAGAGCAATCAGGCAAGAGGAAAAAAAGGGGCATCCAGATCAGTAAAGAGGAAGTCAAACTGTTCCTGTTTGCTGATGATATGATTGTATACCTAGAAAACCCTAAAGACTCATCCAAAAAGCTTCTAGAACTGGTAAATGAATTCAGCAAAGTGTCAGGATACAAAATTAATGTACACAAATCAGTAGCTCTGCTATACACCAACAGTGACCAAGCTGAGAATCAAATCAGGGACTCAACCCCTTTCACAATAGCTTCAAAAAAATAAAGATACCTATGAATGTACCTAATCAAGGAGGTAAATGACCTCTACAAGAAAAACTACAAAATACTGCTGAAAGAAATCATAGACGACACAAACAAATGGAAACACCATCCCATGTTCAAGGATGGGTAGAATCAATATTGTGAAAATGACCATGCTGCCAAAAGCAATCTACAAATTCAGTGCAATTCCAATCAAAATACCACCATAATTCTTCACAGAACTAGAAAAAACAATCCTAAAATTCATATGGAACCAAAAAAAAAAAAAAAGA
>NW_016814053.1:3876329-3983308 GCF_001698545.2 Rhinopithecus bieti | reverse complement strand
CCCTAGTGGAGGATGTCTCCCAGTTAGGCTACTCAGGGGTCAGGGACCCACTTGAGCAGGCAGTCTGTCTGTTCTCAGATCTCAACCTCCGTGTTGGGAGATCCACTGCTCTCTTCAAAGCTGTCAGACAGAGTCATTTGCGTCTGCAGAGGTTTCTGCTGCTTTTTGTTTGTTTGTTTAGCTGTGCCTGTCCCCAGAGGTGGAGTCTACAGAGACTGGCAGGCCTCCTTGAGCTGCTGTGAGCTCCACCCAGTTCGATCTTCCCAGGGCTTTGTTTACCTACTTAAGCCTCAGCAATGGTGGGCGCCCCTCCCCCAGCCTCGCTGCTGCCTTGCAGTTAGATTGCAGACTGCTGTGCTAGCAATGAGGAAGGCTCTGTGGGCGTGGGACCCTCCTGGCCAGGTGTGGGATATAATCTCCTGGTGTGCCCGTTTGCTTAAAGCGCAGTATTGGGGTGGGAGTTACCCGATTTTCCAGGTGATGTGTGTCTCAGTTCCCCTGGCTAGTAAAAGGGATTCCCTTTCCCCTTGTGCTTCCCAGGTGAGGCGATGCCTTGGCCTGCTTCAGCTCTCGCTGGTTGGGCTGCAACAGCTGACCAGCACCGATTGTCCGGCACTCCCTAGTGAGATAAACCCAGTACCTCAGATGAAAATGCAGAAATCACCTGTCTTCTGAGTTGCTTGCGCTGGGAGCTGGAGACTGGAGCTGTTCCTATTCGGCCATCTTGCTCTGCCCTGAACCTCCTTTTTTGAATCTAAGGCTTCCTTGGTTCCCTTATTTCCAAGTCCCACTCCACCAGGTAGAGAAGGACTCCTGAGAAGGGTCCAGAAGGAAGCCCTAAAGCCGTCCAGACCCTTCCAGACATAGTATTCTGTCTGTCACCTGTCTTGCTCTTCCTCTCCATTCATTCTCTAAGAATAAATGTCCTCTAAAACTCTGCATTTGGCTTTGTTCTTTCTGATCCACATTCCTGAAGGTAAATTTCATTAAATCAGGGCCCCTGTCACCATTGCATTGCATCTTTCGTGCCTACAGAGTAAGTCAACAACTGCCCACTTTGTTAGACAGGGACATATTTAACTCATTTGGGAAACGCACTTCCGAACAAAAGTGCCAAATCTTGCTTAACTGGTAGCACAGCACATCTCTACTCAGCCTAAGGATCTCCTCCTGTGAGTTATGGTAGGATAAAAATGTGTTTTCCGTTTGCCACAAGGTAACTGTTTCTCTGAAAATCGGTTCATCCACATGAAAGATTTGCTGGATCATGCCTTAGCTTTTGTCATGATCACATTTTCCTCCTTTATTCTCTGATCTTTCCTCAGATTATGGCTCTGACTCCTCACTGTCCTGATTTCCTAAGGTTCTGACCTCAACCCTCCCCTCCACATTTCCTGCCCAGGAATCTCTTCTGCTGTCACACTTTCAAAGCTCACCTGCCAGCTAATACTGCCCAAAGCTTTGTCTCCAGTCCACATGACTTTTCAGGTTCCAATTCCATATGCCCAACCCACTGCTGAAAATCTACTCCAGTCTGTCCCTCTGACACCTCAGACTCGCTCAGCTATATCCAAAACCAACTGGCCATACCTTCCCCAACCACCAGAGCTTCCTGTTGACTTGGCTTAAAACCTCAGTCACTTTTTCCTTCTTCTCCAAAAGTCCTCTTTACCTTCCACCCTTGGTCCAGCCAAACCTTCCTCCCTCCATACCTTTTTTTCCGTCCATGCTTTCTTCTCTAGTGCTGCCATCTTCTCTCTTCTCTATGCTCATGCACAGAGCAGGTGTGGTGACCTCTTGACCTCTCCTCATCTCCCCACCTCTAATGCTTCCAACCCCTATATCCTATTACTTGCAATGCAAATTTAGAATATGGCTCAACTGATGTTTTGGCCATTCTACAATACCACCTTGAACTTCCTGTCTCTATGCTTTGGCAAATCCTCTTCTCTTGGATCTTTCTCTCTATGTAAGTACCACCTCCTCCTTAAGATATCACAGTCAGGTTCCTAATGAGGACTTTGTTTCAAATGACACTTAACCCACTCTCTTTTGTATTACTGTTTGTATTGATGTCTAATCTCTCCCACAGGATTAAAGGATTTGTCTTATACATCTGTATATACCCCACATCTCCTAGCACATATTAAGTACCTAAGATATGCTTGTTTAACGAGGAAATGAATGAACACTTAGATCAAACAGCCAATTTATTATTCAGCATTTCTGAACTCTGAGCAGTAATAACTTAGGAGTGCCAGTTGGCTGCATCATCAAAGTGAGCTTATTTTGGCAAAAAGATGTCCACATTCCACTACAATTTCTCACTGTAATTTTTGTCTTTAATGAAACAAAATACAGATTGTTCTAAGGTTTTAGTGGAGAGGATACCAGAAAAAAAGTTGCCACATGGCAATTCCCACAGGCAAACTTCCCTGCTTGTTGTGGTTATTTTCATTGTCTCTGTGGTATGTCTTTTACATTCTTTCTGAAAACGAACCCTGCATGACTTCCCTGGGCCCCACTGCCCACCAGCCACTAGAATGTGAAGGTAACAGGTAAGATCCAGTCTTGGGAGTCCACTGGCATGGTGAATACCCCAGGGCTGGGTACTGGGTCCAAGCCAAGCCAACGGAATCCTTCAGAGAGACTTTCTGTTGGAGCTGTCAGGGAAGTGGCTACAAGGATATGATTCCAGAACTACCATGAGCCACACCTCTGCCTGGAAACCAGTGGCCTCCTAATTGCCAAAAAACCATTATTTTTATTTAGCAATCCAAATAATATTCACTTAGGCATCTTAAACTTTACATGTATAAGATGAACCTCTTTATCCCTCCATTGTTTTTCTCCCTCAGTCTTTCATATCCACATGAATGGCATCACCTCCTACCTGACTCAAGCAAAGAATCTCAGAGTTACCTTTGGTTCCCCTTTTCCTTCATCTCCCATAGTTAATCTATCAAGAAATTCTATCAGTTCTACTTCATATCTGGCCCTTTCCTTATGTCTTCTGTCACCAACCAAGGCCCAGACATAGCCTCTCTCTGCTAAACGACTGGCAGTAGCGTTTTCCAGTCTCATTTCATACCAGTCTTCTACCTGCTCAGTAGGCTACAGCCACACTGGCCTTCCTTCTGTTGCTCTAATAACCTTTTGTGACTTCTGTACTTTTGTACTTGTTCTTTTTTCCTAGAACACTCTTTCACTGCTCTGCAAGAACTGAGACCATCCTCAGGTCTCAGTTCAATATCTCTTCCTTAAGAGGTCTCGTTACCTGTCTTGCTATTCCTCTCCATTCATCCTCTAAGAATAAACGTCCTCTAAAATTCTGCATTTGGCTTTGTTCTTTTTGGTCCACATTCCTGAAGGTAAATTTCATGAAAGCAGGGCTCCTGTCACCATTGCATCCTTCATGTCTACAGAGTAAGAGCTCATTCAAGTTCATTGATCAATGAATGATTTCTTTCCTTTGGTACTCTGTGGCTTCAAGTCTTCATGCATTTGACACACCCATTTCTTTATTCAGTCATGACTGATCTCCTGATCACCTATCCTACACTTCCAATTCCTGTCAGATGCTTGCCCTTGGGCTTCTTGAGGACACTTCCCAGTTGGTATATTCAAAGTATCTTGAACTCATCACCTTCCCTTTAAACATTCTTCCTCCTCAGTTCCTTTCTCAGGATCATTACCGACGATCATACCATCATCTTTTGAATAACCCGTGGGATTCCATTTACTTCTTTTCCCACTTATGCCCCACAGTTGTTTGTTTGCCAACCCTAGTCGCTCTCACCTCTCACCCATCCTCTTTCTTCTGGTCTCACTGCTCCTTCCCTCATCAGCTCTCTACCTCTTGGCTGGTTTCTCAGCCTCTGTAGAGGCACTTCCTCCTGCTTCCTTTTAAGCTTTCTCATCTCTAGCAGTTCTGGATCATTCAGTGTTTCTTATGTCCATCTTGTGCTTTTCTTCTCTATTACCTGTACTTACACAAGTCACTCTGACCTCTGTCTTCAACTGCTATAGATGTTTCAGTTTCTTATGGCACTCAATTCTCCTTTGTACTACACCAGTTTGACTAGACTCTAATTATCTTACTGAATCATGAACTACTCTTTGAGCACAGGAACTATGTCTAGTTCATATTTTTAATCTCCATAGCTCCAAAATGGTGCTTTTTCCAGAGTAGATGACCAGCACATATCTATCGAATGTTGAGACGCACTGTCAGAGAGTGTTTAGGGGCATGGGAAACTTGGATCCAAATTCCAGCTAACTTGAGAAAGTAATAAACTTCTCTAAGCCTTGGTTTCCTGCAAAATCGGAAGAATGATGCTTACCCCATATAACTACTGTGAGAATTAAGTGTGATTATGCTTGTTGTGCACTTAATGCCTAATAACTCCTAATAAGTATTATTGTAAAATGAATCATCAGACCACTTTGTCCCTTTCCCGATCACATGAAAATGTAAAATTTAAAGTACCCACTAAGCATAAACAGCTGCCTTCCTCTCCCTTATGTCTCATCTAATCCACAGGATAAGAAAGAATTACAGTTGCTCTTCTCTTATTACACTTGGTTTGTATCTCATCTTCAAGTCACAGGGATGTAGAAGTAGAAAGTGTTCTGATAATACTGCATGTCTACCCACCCACTGCCTTGTGTTCATGAAGACTGAGTAGATGGACTAGGCCAACATAGCAGGCCCTGGCAGCCATTTTGTCACTACTACCCTTTAGTCTCCCTGCTACTTTTGATTGGCAGGACTAAGCATGAGGAGGGTACCTGGTGTTGTTCAGAGTTTCCTGATTTCCTGACTTTGCTCCACTGTGGCCCTCCTGCTGACCCTGATATCATGTTTGACCTGTTGGCTATTGCTGGTGAATGCCTGGGCCAGTTCCTCTCTATTTCTCCATCTGCTAGCCAAAAGCCTAGACTTTTTCATGCCTGTAGTGCAGGCAACTCTCGACCAAAGACTTCAGGAAATTGAACTCCAAGCCAGGCACTTGAGATCAGGAAACTACCTGATGGTCAATGCTGTGGCTGAGGGTTCAGGGGGCTTTAAAATGTGATGGAAGAAGTCCAGCAGACATCTTCAGAAAAGGCTGTTTTACTTAAAAGAGCTATCAGTAGTCAAGCCCCTTGAGACACGTACAGAAGGCTAAGAAAAAAGCAGAAGATTGAATTCTATGGTATCCCAAGTTCCAGACAGGTCAAGATTAGTGAGGATCAAGAGGAGGCTGTTTGGCTGGAATATTAGGAGGTTAATGGATTCTGGGTGAGAAGTTTCAGTGGCATAGTGAAGGCAGAATTGTGCTTCTTCTTATGTTAGCTGGTCAACAAGTATTTATTGAGCACCAGTGATGGGCCAGCCACGGTGCTATGCCTGGAGGCTTAGTAGAGAACAGAACAGACTTAGTACAAGACACTCAACAAAGAGGTATGGGAAAAGGCAGTACCAGCTCTGCCCTTGAAGAGCCTACCATTCCTCTGAGGAGTTAAGGCAAACACACATGAAAAGTTCAATACAAAGTATGTAATTCTATATCATGGGATATTTCAAATTTTATACCAGGCTATGATATATTCATAGAAATTCAGAGCTTAAAAGAAGTTTAATGAGTTTCTTCTTCAATCCTCTTTTTATATGAGGAAACTAAAGCCATGGAAATACAGAAACCAGGTCAAGGCCACATAGCTATCCTCCCTTTCATTGTACGGTTTTCACTTGTTATAATAACAGCTTTAGGTCATTATTGTCACAATCTAATAAGAAGTTTTCATGTATTGATAACTCCACCTTAACAAACACAAAGTGTCATTAACGATCTTCATGAGCACCATAGCAGCTATAAAAGTCAGTCCTAATTTCCACCTTCCCTAGCAAAGAATGATGTCCTAAGACAACAGCGCTAGCCTGTGAACAGTTCTGTTCCAGTAAGATGAATGTCCTAATCAGTTTGCACTTTTAAAAAGCTCTGAGATCCTTGGTTGGATGGAACAGTAGATAATATATTTGCAGGGTGGCTACTGCCTGGTTTGGTGATCTTTGATAGACTGGGAATGAAATGCTGTGTTTGGTAGCAGAGGAATTTAACAATTAGTTGTGTGACTTAACCAAAGAGCAATTCATTTTTGGCTTGCTTTGTAATTTCCAGGTTTCTCATACCCTAAGACACACTGAGTAACATACTGTGGGAACGAACTTAATTCAGTTTAGCTCCCCCTCTTTTGAAGAAAAAGCCATAAGGACAGCATGTGTCTGTTCTATTATTACCCAGTTGCTCCTGTCCATAATGGATGTTCGTGATTCATTGCTTATTGAGGAACCACTTATATGGAAGGTTGCCAAAGATCTGAAAATCCAAACAAAATGTCTTGGCCCCTGGTTTGTGGATCAGAACTGAAAGGCTCATTTTCAAGTTGCTTAGGGCCACACACCAAGCTGTTGGATAGAAAAGTCCAATGGGACGTAGGAGGCTGAGCCTAGGCCTGGGATTATGGAATGCCAATCTCAGAGCCCTCACCCTGCCAAATTTTTCAGAGGAGAAGGCCCTCCTGGTACCAGGCCCAGGGAACAGGGATATAGGGGCTGTAACGGGTTTTGTGGAATGTTTTTAAGACATGGCAGACCAGAGAGCATCTATACCTTTCCACCCCTGTCTTGAGATGCCACTGATCAACTGCATTCTGGAGCGCTAGTCCCAGATGATATTCCATGATATGTTAAGGGGTGCAAGTTTGGGAAATGCTAGCTTAAACAACATTAAACACGTTTCTTTACTGCAGGACATCTGTAAGCCTTTAATAGAATTTATTGTGATTCATTATGTATCTTCAACAGAATGTTGTTTTTTTCAAATTGACTTGACCAGGAGATCTCCCTTAACCTTAATTGTAGTGAAACTATTAACATTTGAAGAACTATTAATGAATTTTATGAAATTATAGCCGGGAAAAAAACCCAGGAAGCCTGATCTGGCTCCAAAACAGCTTTGATTTTGAGAGTCTCCAAAGGCCAGGACTTTCTGATGGCCGCTTCAGAGTGGATGGCAGGTCCCACTCTTGGTTTTGTCTTTCCCTCTGGATTTTGAGTCTGGCAGTGGGGTCTCAAATCCTAGAATAATTCTCTAAGGGATCCAGTCACCGAGGGCTTTAGACCTCAGTCAACTTGTAGCTGACTGGCCATCTTGGAGCTTTGCAAAATATGTGCTGTGGTCTAGCAAGCTTGTCCAACCTGCCTTATTTTGTTGCTATTTTGTTTTGTTTTGTTTGGGGCTTTTAGCAGCCTGAAGCAATGGTTTTTAGTTTCTGTCTCTAGTCATAGTGGTAAAATGGGATGAGGAAGATTTATTGGCCTGACCAGAAACAGAAACCAAGAACCCATGACTGTATTCTCTCCATTGGACACTCCTACCTAGATGCTTCAGAGCACAAGCTCTGGAGCTGTGTAACTTGGACAAGTTACTTAATCTCTCTGTATCTCAACTTCTTCATTTGTAAAATGAGGATATAATAGCATCTACCTCGACTGGGCGCAGTGGCTCACGCCTGTAATCCCAGCACTTTGGGAGGCCAAGGAGGGTGGATCACTAGAGGTTAGAAGTTTGAGACCAGCCTGGCCAACATGGTGAAACCCCGTCTTTGCTAAAAATACAAAAATAAGACTGGCACGATGGCACATACTTGTAATCCCAGCTACTGGGGAGGCTGAGGCAAGAGCATTGCTTGAACCCAGGAAGGGGAGGTTGCAGTGAGCTGAGATTGTGGCACTGCACTTCAGCCTGTGTGACAGAGTGAGACTCTGTCTCAAAGAAAAGAAAAAAAACATAGCATCTACGTCATGAGGTTATGGAGGATTAGATGAATAAATATAAGGGAAAGGAAGTGGAACAGTGCCTGGCACACAGTAAGTGCTAAAAACCATTAGCTGTTATTGGATCTGGACTTAGATCTCTGAGGCTGCCCTGTTAATGGAGATGGTGGATGAGTACCACAGCATTTGCCCAAGCCAGTGGGTCTTACCTGGTGGGATTCAATTGAAGTGCAAATTAGCAATACGATATTCTCCCACCTACAGTCTTGCCCCTCAAACCCGACCACATGTAAGTGTCATCTTTAGGGAGTGCTCCAAAACGTACACTATCTTCTGAGAAAAAGCAAATGTTTGTTTCCATCTGGTGAGATTAACAATATGAACATCTGGTTTATATTATTGTTTTTGGAGCTGTGCCTTTGTACTTTTGAAATGTTCAAGATGCACATATCTGCACAGGAATGAAAAGTTGCTATAAAGCTAAACAAGTTTCCCTTCTTTTATCACTATAGCCTCCAGAACTTATTCCTTCGATTTAATAGTTATTGGTCCTGAAGTACAAATTGTGGGTTGCTTCCTTCTGATGCAGCTTAAACAGTACAACTCAGACTTGGGGAGAACCCAGGATTTCTGGCCATTCTGGAATGATACCAGGTCAGCTGAAGTTTACAGGATACCTATGAGTACAGGGATGAAAAACAGACTCTATTGATTCCTGCTATGTTTGGCTAAAGGTTAGCTCTACCTTTTTTTTTTTTTTTTTTGCCAGATAATACCATCTAATGGTGGTCTCAGTCAAGATAACCTGATTTGTTGTAACTAACTGAATTAAATCAACTCAATAAATTTGACATTTTAAAGTTGACTAAAGCTATATACCAGCTTTCACATCACCCCTAAGCAAATGTGAATGAAAGTCATTGCATTATCTCCGTTGTGGATGGAAAATAAAATGCTGACAGAGAGGAAAAAAGGAAATCTAGCTATGAAAAGTCATTAGAGAACTTCATCAATTCATAATTTGCACAAATCTTGGATTTACTTTGCTCCTTTTCTTTTCTCTCATGTCTTTCTAGAGGATGTATGATTTACAAGTAGAAATAGTTAAAAATATTTGAATATGTTAATAAAATCATATTTATTGGTTCAGAAGTTTAGATTTTGCAGGTGAGCTGGGTGGTAGACTAGTGGTGCCATTTAAGTAGATATCTTTGAAGAGATCATAGGATAGCTAAAATATTAAGATTTTTGGTTCATAGCTAAAATTAGATAAACAGTGTAGCAACACTGGTTATTTTCTAAAGATCCAAAACTTGGATTGAGCAGTTCTTATTATAATAAGATGAGAAAACTAATTAATGTATATACAGTTTGATGGAAAAATAGTCCTTGGCTTATAAAGATGGGAGGAAGGTATGATTCTAGGATTTCTCCAGAAGATCTAAGACTTGCTTTACTAGATAGTCTAGGATGAGAAGTGTATATTCTAACAAAAAAGAAACTTATAGCTGGGCGCGGTAGCTCATGCCTGCAGTCCCAGCACTTTGGGAGGCCAAGGCGGGCAGATCACGAGGTCAGGAGATCGAGACCATCCTGGCTAACACGGTGAAACCCCGTCTCCACTAAAAATACAAAAAATTAGCCGGGCGTGGTGGCGGGCACCTGTAGTCCCAGCTACTTGGGAGGCTGAGGCAGGAGAACGGCGGGAACCTGGGAGGTGGAGCTTGCAGTGAGCTGAGATTGCGCCACTGCACTCCAGCCTGGGCGACAGATCGAGACTCCGTCTCAAAAAAAAAAAAAAAAGAAACTTATAATGCAAGTTATTTGTGCTAGTAAATTATAATATCCAATATGGTCATTAACTGATTAACAAAATTATAATAAATAAATAAAGCAATGTAATTATATAAAGCAAAATACCCTACAAATAAATGTATATTAATTATTCCATAAGGTGATATTGTCCATCAACAATCCTGCTGAATTTCTCCATCATCTCCAACTTCAAAGCAGTTTAAAGATATGTTCTGCACCTCAGGAGGCCAGAGTCATATTTAGATAAAAATGTAGGAACACAGGAATTCCCTTTCTGGTATAAATGTTAGAGAAACGCTTGCACATGTTCACCTACAGTAGCACACGAGGAAGTGTGACCTCTAATATTTCAAAGTTTACAATTTTAAAATGCCTGCCAGTAGGAAAAATGGATTAATAGATTGTAGTATATTCTCATGATGGAGTATAACAAATAATTAAAGTGAAATAAACTAGATCTACATTTATGAATCTTGAAAAAACAGTATTTAGTGGCAAAACAATTTGTAAATTGATACTTTATAGTATGACAAGACTTGGGTAATTTATTGTAAAAGTTGTTTAAAGAGGCACAAAACCATACTATACATGTATTTTCAATTCTGAGTGGTAGGCAAGGTATTTTGCATATTACTCTCTGTACTTCTCCATGTACTTAAAATATTTCATGTTTTTAAAAAAATTACCACTCGGTATAGTCTCTTAGACTTACCACATTTGTTCCATCTGTAAAGGGTAAGGAAATAGAAAGTCAGGTTACCTTGACTATTTCAGGAAGGATACCAAGCCAAACTCTAGAGACAATTCTATATCTCCTTGGACGGAAGAGACAAAATGTGTTATTATTCCTCTGAGAGAAGTTTGCAATCTGGAGAGACTTCGAGTTAATACTCCTCCAGAGTATTACTTTGGGGAATTCCAGTAATGTACTGTTGTTTGTAAACAAACTGGAGTCTGACCTATCGTCCAAGTTTCTGTGTGCTTGGATGAGCCCTGCCTGATTTCCCCAGCTCAGTTCTTCCGCAGCTTTCCCCAGCTGAACTTCAGCTTTCTCCCTCTACAAATGGAGTTCAGCTGATTCCAGGCAGGAAGTCCCTAACCTGCTTCTCTCCCTGCCCCACCTCTTGTATCTGGTCGGGCTTGGTAAGGAGTCAGTGTTCCTGCTAGGTTAACACATGACAAGTCCTCTGTGTAGGTCCCTACAGATACCGTGCCCTGTTCTCACCTGACTGGCCTCTGGGACCATCTGGAAGCTGGCTCCAGCCCCTAACCTGTAAGTTCTCTCTTGCTACCAATAATTCAGCCACTTTCTCTTCGTGAGATCCTAAGATTCCATTGCATTTGGGAGAACAATATATTTGCCTTGCATTTGGCTTGTCCATCACTTCCCCAGCCAGGCCAGATCTCCTCTTATTAGATGCTGTCTTTACAGCCTGGACTTCTCCTGTAAGGTCTCATCACAACTGCAATTAAACAATTAATTTCATAACTAGTTTAATGTTTGCTCCTCTGCTCTGATGTGGGCTCATGAGGGCCTGGACTGTGTCTGCTCCTGTCATGAGAAGCAGCACCAGTCATAGCATATATGTATTGATTAATGAATGAGTGAGTGAAAGTAAAACTTTCTCTATACAGAGACAAATCTCATATATCTCATATATCATTATTTAAGAATAAAAAATGGAATATATTAAAATATAGTTTTAGAAGGTATTTTATTTTATTTTTTAAAAGTTTTCAACATATATTCATAGGATGGACTATTGTAATGGGCTCTCTAAGACAGTAACTATCCCCTAAACTTAATAGTGATTAATATTTGCCATATTTCATCTGTTTTTTTCTGAAGCATTTAAAGCAATTCCTGGATATCATGACATTTCATCCCCCAAATACTTCAGTACACAGCTCCAAGAAGAAAAAAAGCTCATTTTTCTAACTGCATCTAACAAAATTGACAATAATTTCCCCACCTAATATCGAATCCATTTTCAGTTTCCTTTTTCATGATTAGTTGCTTTCTTACAACCGTAGAAAGTACCCTTTCATAGCCACTTAGATTCAGGATTAACTTTTTGACAAGAATACTTCATAGGTGATCTCATGTTCTTCAGATCGTATCACTTGAGGAGGCACACAATGTCTCATTGTCCCACTGCTAGTGTGGTCAGGATTATCAGTGTGTTCAGGGGTGACAGCACGGTCTCTTCAATACAGAGTTTTCCTTTTCCCCTTACAAACAACAAGTAATCAGTGCTTGGCATCCTGCAAATATCTAGTTCCCCCATTAACCTTTTTTGTAGGATTTTAGCGTCTGTTGATGACTGTGGCCTGAATCAATTATTTCATCAGAGATCGTAAAATAGATGTTTTTGAATTTTATCATTTCTTCAGTACTTATCATCTGAAAGGATCATGTAATGAGGCACTCTCTGACATCAATTAGGGCTAGCTGTGTGGATGCTTTGAAATATAATTTAGATAGAAAAGGCACAATAAATGCCTAATTCTTTCCCTTTAATTACCATTATAGAAATAGAGAGCTTTTGCACAAGCTATTTCCAGTGGACACAGAATTTTTTGGAGGGCTTTCTCTTTTTTGAGTATCATCATAAACTCTTGGATTTTTAACTATGTAATATGATTTCACTTATGGTCTGAATTCCTTCCCATTCTTGAGTTGATTGTGGAGAGCTCATTCAAGCTAGCTCCTTTGTCCTTTATATGTACAACTCTGCTTTAAAGCATTCATTACTCTCTGGCACAAAAAGATTTCTCAAGCTCATATTGTACATTTTCTTTTATTCTTTGCAAACCTAGAACTAGTCATTCCTCCAAGGAATCCTCCTTAGTGTCTTTGTTCCCTTCAGGGGTGGGGATGGCATCTAGAGACTAAGTTCTGTGTGTTGCAAGTGCTCATTGTTATTGAACTATTCAGTGGTCAGATGAAAACAAAATTTTTTTTGAGGTGGAATCTCACTCTGTTGCCAGGCGGCTGGAGTGCAGTGGCACGATCTTGGCTCACTGCAACCTCCACCTCCTGGGTTCAAGCGATTCTCTTGCCTCAGCCTCTTCAGTAGCTGGGACTACAGGCGTGTGCCCTATGCCCAGATAATTTTTGTGTTTTTAGTAGAGACGGGGTGTCACCATGTTGGCCAGCATGGTCTTGATCTCTTGACCTTGTGATCTGCCTGCCTTGACCTCCCAAAGTGCTGGGATTACAGGCGTGAGCCATCGCACCCGGCCACATAACCATTTTAATTAGTTTTTTATTTAACCTTTCAGTGTTTATATTTTGAAAATATAAGTATATATACATTCTGATAAATGCATTATTAGGAGATGTCATCATAGTTTGAACATCATAGAGTGTATTCACACAAACCTAGATGATATAGCCTACTACACACTTCAGCAATATGGTATAGCCTATTGCTCCAAGGCCATAAACCTGTACTACATGTTACGGTACTCAATACTGTAGGCAATTTTAACACAATGACAAGTATTTGTGATCTAAACATATCTAAATGGAAAAGTTACAGTAAAAATATGACAGCTGTTCAGGGCAGCTCCATTATAACTGTATGAGGCCACTATTGTATATGGGTTCATTGTTGACCACAACGTTGTCACGAGGAACATGTATTTGTATTCCTCTTTCTTACCTAAAAAACAAGCATACTATTCATATTATTCAACACTGCCTTAAAGGTAATTTAATAATGTATCCTGAAGATCATTCTGTATCAATATATAGAGCACTGCCTTAATACTTTTTATAGCTGCATAAATTCTACTATGTGGATGCACAAGAGTTTATTTTAACCAGTATGCTATTAGATGGATAGACTATAAATGGGTCGATTCCAATCTTTTGCTGTTATAAATATTGTCACAATAAATAGTCGTGTGTGTGTGTGTGTGTGTGTGTGTGGGTGTGTGTGTGTATATATATATAGATGTACATATTTGTTTGGGCTAGATTTCTAAAAGTGGGATGACTAGGTCAAGGGGTTTTATATATATATATATAAATTTATGTATCTATGTANCTATAATTAGTCAAGCAGCCCAAATCGCTGTTCTGCCTGTGGAGTAGCCATTCTTTTATTTCTTTGCTTTCTTAATAAACTTGCTTTCACTTTACTGTATGGACTCGCCCTGAATTCCTTCTTGTGCGAGGTTCAAGAACCCTCTCATTGGGCCTGGATCGGGATCCCTTGCCAGTGAAGACATCTTATTTGCGTTTTAGTTTGTATTTCCATCATCATTGTTTATTTGCCATTTATGCTTTCTTTTTTGTAAAATGTCTGTCTAAGTCTTTTGTCTCCTTTCCTGTTGGGTTGTCTGTCTTTTCCTATTGATATTTTGGAGTTCATTATATATATTTTTGCTTGTTTGATGTGTATATATTTTAATATTTTTATTTTATTTATTTATTTATTTTCTTTCTGAGACAGAGTCTCCTTCTGTCGCCCAGGCTGGAGTGCAGAGGTGCGATCTCGGCTTGCTGCAAGCTCCGCCTCCTGAATTCACGCCATTCTCCTGCCTCAGCCTCTGCAGTAGCTGGGACTACAGGTGCCCGCCACCAGGCCTGGCTAATTTTTTGTAGTTTTTAGTGGAGACGGGGTTTCACCGTGTTAGCCAGGATGGTCTCGATCTCCTGACCTCATGATCCGCCCGCCTTAGCCTCCCAAAGTGCTGGGATTACAGGCGTGAGCCACTGCGCCCGGCCATATTTTTATATATAAATAAATAATTTATGTATATATTTATATACACACAATATACAATTTATGTATATAGTTATATATAAAAATATGTAATTTATGTATATACTTATATAACATACATTTTTTGTGGAATTGATAAATTCTCCTCCATTGGGGTTTTACAATTATGCATTCCCACCAACAATGCATAAGAGTGCTTATTTCTCCACAGCCTGGGAACAGATGTAGATTTTGGATTTTTTGTCATCTGTTGGTAGAGAAATAATAGCTCCTTAAATTTTGATTTTCATTTTTCTTAGTATGAATGACATTGAAGTTTTTTATATGTTAAAGACCATTTGCTTTTACTTTTCTATAAAGTATTTAGACATTTTTTGAGTTTTCTGTCAGATTGTTGGTCTTTTTCTTCACAATCTTTAGGAGCTCTTTATATGTGAGAGAGTTTAGCTCCATGATAAACACTGCAAATACTTTTCCAATTTGTCTTTTGTCTTTGCTTATGAGACTTTTTGCCATGTGAAAGCATTTTAACTTTTTGGAGTCTGGGTATCGAGTTCTAGGTAAGGGGTTTCTCCACTCCACTCTCAGGTTTTAAATAAATTAATCCATGATTTATTTTAATACTAAAATGGTCTCATTTTGTACATTCAGATCCCTGTTTCACTGGGAATGTATGAATCTGCTTGTATCTTTGTTTAAATGTCTATTCATTTCAAATGTTTTAATTAAAATTTTGTTAATTAAAAGAATGTGTTAAAACCCATCTTTTACCCACGGATTTAAAATGCCACCTATCTCCTTTATTAAATTTCCCGATTTGGCTCTATTTTTGTAATTTCTCTTGTTCTGTTGGTCTGTTTCTCATTCATGCCATAGTCTATTCAACCAGTACCATACAGCTGAACTACAGAGACTTCTATTACATATTTAAATAACAGATGGAGGCTGGCCTCTCCTCTTTATCCCTGTCCCACCCCCAACAATTGTTCATTCTTTTCAGGTCTCTCCTAGCTATTCTTGCATGTTTATTTATTTATTTATTTTTAGCATGAAGTTTAGAATTAATTTGTCTAGCTCCAGCAAAGAACCTGATGTTATTTTTTTAATTACTAAGATTGCATTGCATTTATGAAATAACTTGAAACCAACATCTTTATCATGTTGAGTCTCCCTGTCTAAAACACAATGTCTTTCTATATGTTCCGATTTACTTTATAAACAATTTTTTAAGACAAAAAGAGACTATGTTTTATAATTTACTTTTCATTTTATAATATATCTTGGAGATATTCTACCTCAGTACATAGAGGTTTATCTCATTTTTTAAAAGGCTATGAATTATTCCATTATACGAATGTGCCACAATTTATTCAGTCTCCTTTTGGTGGACATTGTTTTGTTATTTTAAATATGCTATGATGAACATTCCTAGACATACATGTACAAGTATTTCTACAGAATAAATTCCTAAAAGAGGAGTTTGGGGGCCAAGGTCTATACACACATTCAAAGTTTTGATAGATAGTGTCTTCAAAGAATTGTAACGTTTCCCACTTCGATGAAGGTTGAGTGAGAATGCCTGTTTTCTCACACACTCGCTAATGCTGTGCAGAATCAACGTTTACATAATCTTCATAACTTGATTCTTTGGTTACATTGGCACCAGTCCACCTTTACCCATCCCACTGAGCCTTCATGATGCCAGATGTGAGATGATTGAACAGAAGCACATCTGGACTGCTGTACCTAGGAACTTGTTTCATGGTATTACATGGATTTGCCATGACATTCATGTTTGGCTCAGTGGGACAAGGGTCAGCCAAGACCCTGTCTTAATTTGGGTCCCCCCAGAAACAAACTCTAAAGATTTGGGTATGAGTAATTTGGGGAGGGAAATGATCCCACGAAATACCAATGGGGAACTGGAGAAGTAAGATGGGAAGGGGAAGGCAGCCTCTAAAGGGTGTGTTATTGGGTTACCACTGTGGGCAGGCAGAGCTCAATCCCCCTGGGGAACCCTGGGATCCAGTGTAGAACCGGCCTCAAAGTTATACCAATCGAGGAGTGAGGAAGTTAGAGTATTTATCTACCAAGTACTCATCTCACACTGGACTGAGGATTACTCAGGGTCATGCACTCTGACACTTGTGGCTTGACTTGTAGTGTGGCTAGCTCCCTGACGAGGAGGAAAGCCATAAAGTGGAGAGCCACAGGTGCTGGGAGTTTACGATGAGGTGAATGCTGAGGGAGTATGGATGGGACACCAACAAAAAAGAGAAAAGAGAACCTATCTGAACAAATGACCACTCACCTGGTGCCTGTAGTCCCAGCTACTTGGGAGGCTGAGGCAGGAGAATAGTGTGAACCCGGGAGGCGGAGCTTGCAGTGATTGGAGATCGCGCCACTGCACTCCAGCCTGGGCGACAGAGGGAGACTACGTCTCAAAAAAAAAGACCACCCACAAATCTTTGGCTTCTGCTGTCTTCCTCACAATATTACTGTCAAACTGTAGTTTTTCTACAAAAAGCAGAAATCTGGAAATTATTCTAATTACTGGGAGTCTGTTGCTATTTTTTTGTTGTTGGATTTTTTTCTAGCTAGTTTATGTTTCAGACATGAATAAACGTCCATGAAAAAAATTTGGTAGCATTCCACGTTGAGTCATAAACATGTAGTCAAATTCCAGTTTGTCCTGGGCTGTTAATCTGACTTTCATTTCCCGATGACTTCCTCCCACAACTCCTTTGCTGTTCAGATAGTCAGCCCTATGACTTTCTTCTCATCCAGTGCTTATGTCTTCTGTTCCTGCAGTCTTGAGGGGATTTGTCTTCCTTTTATTCAGCTGTTGGGGATGGTTTGTGGAGAAGACCTGAGCAGGCTGAGTCCTCCTGAGTTCCATGGCCTCCAAAGCCAGTAGTGTGGAGTAAGACATAACTGTGTGTATGCAATGGCTGTTGTCCAATTTAGGGATATCACACAGTTGGCTGTATATTTAGTGACTTGCCACCGAGTCATAGCCTTCTCCAAAGGTGAACTGAACTTGTAACTTTTGGGCTAGAAAGAAGTGGATAATTCATTATTCTAATCACCATGTCCCCGTTAATCAGTTGTGTTTCTCAAATGGGAAACTGGGCTTCGGTGGAGGCTTACGGGTGAAGGAAATTTAAAGAAAGGCAACAGAAGGAAAGGGTCAAATTTTGTGTCTAAGAACTATTTGCTAAGATTGGTTCTTATTAGTATAGATTCCAAGAATTCTCAGCTAACTTGAGAAATGCAGGGAACTGGAAAAGATGGAAGCTGGGTAAGGTGACTGCAAAGAATTACTGGTCCTTTAGGCTTAGAGGAGATTATTTTAGGATCAGAAATATATACTTTGGAATTGTGCCTGTTTTTAGAGTTTTGATTTTCCATAATTATTTCTTATGTTCTCTTTTATTTAGTTAAGTCTTCAAAAATATCAAGCACAAACCACTACCAAATGAAAAGCAGCACAAGTATGTGCATTTATAAGTCTAAAAGAAAATATTAAATGGGTCAAAGGGAGCTAGGGGATGGGGCAGGAAGGGGATAGGGAAGAGTGTTCATTCTTGAGTCAGAGCTTCAGTGGGAATCAACATGAGGAAAACCTTAGCAGACTCCCATTCTGGAATGACTTCCTGGGGACTTTTCTTTTTTGCTAAAATCTTGGAAGATCTGTGTTTTACTCATAAGGGAGGCTCTTTTCTGTTATGATGTACTTTGCTTTACTTAGCACATGTAATCCTAAAATTACGTTTATAAACTGCTTAGTAGAACTAGAAAAGTTAGATACTTAAATTTCACTACACACACACACACACACACACACAGTGAAAGAAAGAGAGATGAGGTCTCTCCTTGTCATCCAAGCTGGAGTGCAGTGGCACAATCATGGCTCACTGCAGCCTCAACCTCCCAGCTTAAGCGATCCTCCCACCTCAGCTAGGACTGAGTAGCTAGGACTATAGGCACACACCACTATGCCTGGCTAATTTTTGTATTTTTTTTATAGAGACAGAGTTTCACCACATTGCCCAGTCTGGTCTCGAACTCCTGGGCTGAAGCGATCCTTCTGCCTTGGCTTCCCAAAGTGCTGGCATTACAGGCATAAGCCACTGCACCCAGCCTCACTTCACATATTATCAAGGCCCTTCATAGGTTATTGTTTGTATAAATCCAAGGTTTGTTTTACTAAGTTTGCTAAAGAGGGTGGAAGATGGTTACTCTTAAGTGTCTTTATTATCTAAAAATCTTAGTGATAGATTTTGACTTGTTTGCATCTTCCTTTTTTTCCTGGAATAAATTTGACTTTCTTGGTTTATTAAAAGAAATTCTGGTTTGTGTAACTACTTGTCAGGCCATGACATGTGAAAAACCATGCATCTTATACTCTTTTTTTTTTTGAGACAGAGTTTCATTCTTGTTATCCAGGTTGCAGTGTAATGATGTGATCTTGGCTCACCGCAATCTCCGCCTCCCGGATTCAAGTGATTCTCCTGCCTCAGCCTCCCAAGTAGCTGGGATTACAGCTATGCGCCACCACGCCCAGGTAATTTTCATATTTTTAGTAGAGAGACAGGGTTTCTCCATGTTGGTTAGGCTGGTCTCGAACTCCTGACCTCAGGTGATCCCACCCATCTCAGCCTCCCAAAATGCTGGGATTACAGGCATGAGCCACCGCACTCGACTCTTATACTTTTTTATTTGTGGTTTTGTGGGAAAATACCTTGACAATAATATTATTAATGTATTAAAAACATTTCCCCAGGATGTTTGATTTTTAAAAATAATTTATAATCTAAAATCTGTAGTGTCCAGCTTTTATATAAAATGTGAGCTACAATGTTAACATTGCCAAATGGCTTACTTTAGTCATTCTCTGAAGAGACACTTCCTTCTTTCCTCTTTATACTCTACCTCTCTGCTCAAAAAATCTCAAATAGTAACCTTATTATATGTTATTATGATGATTTATAGGAATGATTTATAATGTGAATTACTCTTTTTCAAAAGGATCTGGAGGGATGGCTTTTTTTGTAGAAGTTTTTGAAAAGAGCCACTTAATAAATAATAGGCAATGTTTATGTTTTTTGCAAGTGTAGCAGTGGGGTGCAAGGAGAAAGAGAAGAGGACCATTAGAAGATGGGGATGGCTGTTTGTGTAAGGATCTCATCTCTTGTGTTTTCCTCACCTTCTGAACGACAGGGATTATGTCTGATTCATGTTTGGTTTCCTTGTGCAATTCTTTAAAGTGTTTGCCTTCCAGGAACACACAAGTCAAGAGAAAAGTAAGATAAGTACACAAACAACTATAGTTCTAAACAAATGAGTAATTGAGTTATTTGAAACGTTTTAGAGACTATTTTAAGAAATGCAGCTATAGTGTTGTCAAGTACACAGAGTAAATTGAATTCACTGCCAAGTATTATTAAATTTTAGTTACTGATGATGGCACAAGTTTTTGTTGAAATGTTAGACTTGTTTTGACCTTCAAATCGTGTTGAAAAGTTTTAACCAGTTTAAATTTGAGTGTTTCAACATTTTAGTTTTCTGATAATTAGTTGGTTTAGGGCATACCTCACAGGAAAAGGAAGAACAGAGGGGTTTTTCTCAGAATCAGACCACTGTGGTTGTTTTTCTCCCAGGGTGATATGTCTTTAGACATAGAAGGGTTAAGGGAAAAATCGTAAAAGCACCACAGTGCTTGCAGTCCCTGAGTTGCTTCACTGAATGTAAAACTAAGAAATCTCCTGTTAGCCAATCATTAATCTAAGTGTTGACAGCCCATTCAGTTTACTGACATTTATATAAAGCCCAGAGAGCTAAAGAAAAGCAAATCAGATTTTAAAGCACTGGAAAGAATGACATAGTTAAAATATAAATGTCTTTCTTAAAAGTTGATCATCACTGGAGGGGAAAATATCACATCCCTGAGAGATGAAATGTTTTAGGTCAATAATTGTGCTCTGTGGGTTGTACCTATCTGGAACTGCATAGAAATGTACTGATGTGGCCCTGAGTATCTCATGGGCCCTCCAGGGCAGAGGATGATGTCTTCCTGGGCCAGACTGCATCAGGGGAGAAAATCCACCCTGGGGGAAGATAAATGTTTTGTAATAAGTGTGAGCAATTGGCTAAAGGGAACAATTACTTTTATCTTTGCTACTGAGCCTCTGGATTCTGCCAAGTATATTTATGCTCCTTGGCAAAGACTGGATTTTAATTTCTTGGCAAAACACACACACAGACATCTCTTTTACAATATCTAGTAAGAGATCCTACTTTGTAAACACTCATTCTACAGGGTTTAGAAGCTACAGTGTGGGGGATTAGATCACATGTGCCTCCTTAAATCTTCAGAGAGGAAAGAATTCTTCAGGAAGGGAAAACTTCAAGGCAGTTAAACGGAGGAGGTCTGCCTGGTGAGTTATTTAGTCTAGCTCCTCTCCTTTTAAGTGCTGTCACTGATTCTGAGAGACAGATTGAGTTCTTGATGCCGCTTAAAAAATGTAGCCGTACTCTCCAGCTCACCCTTCAGCTCCTCATGAACTCTGTGCCATCTTGGGCTTATCTTTGTTTCTGGCTGGTGTGAATGTGGTGATGTAATTTCAGCGCCATAAAGTCACTGAGAACACTGGAGCTAGCGGTTACTGAGGTTATTAAGTGTCACTCAGGGCAGAATTCCCTATTAAATTGAGCCAAAGATACAGGCAACAGCGAGCTCCTGGCACAGGGCACTAAACAAAACTGGCAGAAAGAAAACTTTGGGTTGCTGAAACCAATGGCCTTCTCTTGTGAGAAAATGCTCTGACAAAGAAAAATGTTTTGCCTAATGAGACAGATTGCCTCCTGGCTGTGGCCATGCTACTTAGGAGGAGCCAGATGATGCGATCCTAAGGTCCGTGATCAGTGATTCTGAACAGCAACTGTTTTGTTCAAAGGTTTGTGATTAGGGACCCCGAACAGCAACTGTTCTGTTCAATGGGAGAGGTGTTACATAGCAAAATCATCAAGTTGATTTTTTTTTCTAAGTGCTATGCATCTGGTGCATGGTAAAATGTGGCCTACCTACTCTTAGCTCCTGAGATTACAGTCTCCTAAGGCAAATAGCCCTTAATTAAGGTTCTGGTACTATTAACAAGGATTTAAATGTTCATAGTTTAAGCCCCCTTTTTATAATGCACAAAATGATTCTTTACACCCAGCCATACTAATTCTACAACTTCTAATTCTGAGCAAGGATGGTGAATTTGTGACACATATGAGATAGCTCTCCTTGTTTGGTGCCCTGGCAGACATTCATTCACTCATCATGACATTCCAATAAGTCTTCAGAATTTGTGTCAATAGAGCACTCAGGCAGCTGTTGCCCAAAAGGCTTCTTACAGGAGTATAAGAGTGTGTCATGGCATCCAAGAGCAGAAATACAGGAATGGCTTGCTATTGGAACTTTTTATTTTATTGGAACCTGTCATCACCGTTCCTCCTTGAACTTTTATGGTAGGCAAATAATGACCCCCGCCCCCCACCACACATAAGGTGTCCTAATCCCTGGAACTTGTAAAATGCTACTCTACATAGCAAAAGGGACCTTGCAGGTGAAATTAAATTAAATATCTTGAGATGGAGAATTTATTTTGGATTATCCAGGTGATCTCAGTGTAATCACAAGAGTCCTTAGAAGTTGGTAAGAAGGTCAGGGTCAGAGAAGATGTGACCAATGGAAGCAGAGTGGAGTGATGTAGCCATAAGCCAAGGAATTCAGGCAGCCTCAGATGGGAAAAGCAGGGAAATAGAATTTCCCCTATAACCTCTGAAAGAATACAAACGGCCAGCCAATTTTAGATTTCTGACTTCCAGCACTGTAAGATCATACATCTGTATGTTTTAAGCCATTAAGTTTGTGGTAATTTGTTACAGCAGCAACAGGAAATTATACAACATTCATCTCCTTTGTTTCTCTTTACTGAATGGCTTTTTCTGCCCTTTAGTTCACAGAGCAAAACATGGCCTCCCCAGAATGCCCAAGCTTACACACGGCAGGGACTGTTACACACATAGATTCTGACTCAGCTTTCTCGGCTCCATTTCCAAATACCAGAAAGAGAATGTGTCCAGGACAGCTTGGGTCAGGGGTTTTCCCCTTGGCTGTTCAGTCAAACCCAAGGGGCAAGGCCATACCACATCATGTTTCCTGTTTTGTGTGTGTGTGTGTGTGTGTGTGTGTGCCCCTAAATGTTAATATCTTGGTTCTTGTCCTTCAATATAAAGATTTGCTTTCTAGAGATTTATAGGTAATTGTTCATGTGCTGTTTACATTAGTGTTCTTAGTGTGAGATTATATATTTTTCCACAGTTACAATGACCACATTTATTTCTTCATGTGCAAAAACACAGTTTTCTTGATTGGGGAGTTATTAGAATCCTAATATTTTACTTCCTTTTTTTTATTTGTTTTTCTTATACCATCTTTTAAGAGCAAAAGCATACATCTTGATTCTTGGTTAGATAATGCAGTCCATAATCCATGTAATTATCTGGTGTTTGCACTATTCACAACAGATGCTAACTAGATACAACCTGTATGCTAAATAAATAGGATAAAGTCCCTGCCCACAAGGTTATATTCTAACAAAGGAGGCTATGTTCTAGAAAATTTTGAATAATGAGATTTGGGAAAGGATTATATATTTTATTGTGTGTTCTGCTTAAAAAATAAGTATGCTTTTCTTATGTCAGAACATGCTGTGAAAATAACAGTCACGAATCTTACCAAACAGAAATTTCATCTTAATGCCATATTTACTGACATACAATATTTACAAATTTGCAATGATTCTTAGGAAAAGAATTCCCTGCTTTATCTCCTGTGATATGGTTAAAAAAACCCAAGAATATTAAGTCAGGCTTCTGCAAGTTAGCTCTGCATTAGAAAGGAGTGTTTATTACTTTAAAAAGCACCACGTAAATTAAGCATTCCTGTGTGCTGAGCAAGCAGGCAATGTGGATCTCATACTTAGAGATCTGAACTGTGGAACCATGGAACCTCTTAGCCAACTTTGTCCGTAAGTTGTCATTTCCATGTGGCTGTTTAAATGTTAACACAGAATCTGCAGCCCAGAAAATCAACAGCAGATCATTTGTTAAATGAGTGAATGGTGGTAACATTTTCCTTTTGGTATTCTTCAGAAAACATGAGCTGGTGTCAGGCAAGAGCCTCAAAAGCAAATGGACCGGGGATCACTTTTTTCCCAGTTGTGATTAGAATGGCAAATGTAGTCTAAAAAATGATGATCCAACCTGTAATATTATGGCTTATATCAGATTTAAGCCAATAAGCACATAACATGAACCCAAAGACTATAAAAAATATTGGATGAACCAGAAGTGGGTAGCAGTTTTGTTCTGAATTTTGTTGCTTGGCTGGCTTCTACAGAGAAGCAACAGAAAGTGCCCTGAGTCGATTGCAGCATGCACTGTCCTGAGCAAATGTCCAAGTCTCTGGGCACTGCCCTATCTAGAGATCCCTGACTAGGGAGTATCCCCAAAGTTGTCATTATGAGGCCTCTTCAAATAAACCCAACTTGGCAGTTTTCGATGCATGAAATATCTTCCATTCTCTCTCTTTTTCTCTCCTTACCTTTATGTCTACACAATTTATCTGGAACTGATTTATATATATGATGAGTTAGGGAGCTCATTCTTTTTTCCTACATGGAAAACTAATTGTCTCAACAGTGTTTATTGGCTTTCCCTCCTAATTTGTAAAACTACCTATGTCATTTACCAAGTTCCCATATATGATAGCCCTTTTCTGGGTTCTGTTTACTTATGCCTCTTCCAATACTACCTGATTTTAATTACTAGAGATTTATCATAAGTCTTAGTATCTAGTATGGCAAGGACCCTCTCCTGGTTCTTCTTCAAAATTATCTTCGTGTGACAGACAGAGTAATGACCCTCCTTCAAAGAGGTCCCATCCTACTCGCTAGAACCTTTCTGTTTTGCATGGCAAAAAGGACTTTTCAGATATAATTAAGTTAAAGATCTTGAAATAGAGAGATAATCCTCCATTTATCCAGGCAGACTCAATGTAATCAGAAGGGTCTTTATGAGAAAAAGGGAGAAGTGTCAGAATCAGAGAAGAAGATAAGATGATGGAATCAGAGGTCAGAGTGATGTGGCCATGAGCCAAGGAATGCAAGCAGCCTCTAAAAGCTGGAAAAGACTCCAGCTTTGCTCTTTTTGCTTAGGATTTCTTTGGCTATTTGGCCTCTTTTTTGGTTCCATATGAATGTTCAGAGTTTTTTTTTTCTAATTCTATAAGAAATGATATTGGTATTTTGATAGGAATTGGTAGTATGGTTATTTTCACAATATTGATTCTTCCAGTCTATGAGCATGGGATGTATTCCCATTTATTTGTGTCATCTGTGATTTCCTTCAATAATGTTTTGTAGTTCTCCTTCACCTCCTTGGTTAAGTATATTCCCAGGTATTTTACTTTTGTGAAGCTTTTGTAAAAGCGATTGAGTTCTTGATTTAATTCTCAGCTTGGTCATTGTTGTGTATAGCACTGCTACTGATTTGTGTACATTGATTTTGTAACCTGTGACTTCACTGAATTCATTTATCATATCTAGGAGTTTTTTTGGAGGAGTCTTTAGGATTTTCTATGTATATTATCATGTAATTGGGAAACAGTGATAGTTCGATTTCCTCTTTTCCAATTTGCATGCCCTTTATTTCTTTCTCTTGCCTGATTGCTCTGGCTAGGACTTCCAGTACTGTGTTGGATGGAAGTGGTGAAAGTGAGCATCTTTGTCTTGTTCCACTTTTCAGGGGTAATGCTTTTAACTCTTCTCCATTCAGCATGACATTGGCTGTGGGTCTGTCACAGATGGCTTTCATTGTTTTCAGGTATGCTCCTATTATGCCTAGTTTCTTGAGGGATTTTGTCGTAAAAGGATGCTGCATATTATTGAATGCTTTTTCTACATCTATTGAGATAATCGTATGATGTTTGTTTTTAATTCTGTTCTGGAAAAGGTAAAGGGAAGTTCTCACCTTAAGCCTCTGAAAGGAGCACAGCTTGGGCCAACACCTTGATGTTAGCCCTGCAGGTCTCATTGTGAACTCCTGCCCTTTGAAACAATGAGATGATAAATGTTAAGTCACTAAGTTTGTGGAAATTTGTTGCAGCAGCAATAGGAAACTAATATACTTGGTCGTTTTACTTGTCTGCATGGATTTAGAATAACTTTAAGTTACACACACACACACAAATCCACAAAAAATCTTGATTGGAATTGCATGGATGTTGTAGATAAATTTGGTGGGAATTGATATTTGTATATTATTGGGTCTTCCATTCATGAAAGTAATGTAACTGTACATTTGGTCAGTCATCTATGCCTTTCAATAAAGTAGTGTAATTTTCTCCATAAAGATCTTTCACATCTTTTGATATATTTATTACAAGCTACTTTGTAATTTTGCTGTTCATGGTAAAATTTTAAAATTGTATTTTCTCATTTGTCATTGTGTGTAGGAACACTATAGGTTTTTCCAAGTTGATCTTTCCAGCAAACTTGCTGAACTTAAAAAAAATTATTCCAATCATTTGCTTAAAGTGCCCAGTGGATTTTCCATGCAGACAATCATTATTTACAAACAATGTGTCTTCCTTTCTAACTCTCATATATGTTTCTGTTTCTTGTCTCACTTCATTAGTTAGGTTTCCAGGCCAATAGAATAAAGCATTTTCTAGGTATTTCCTTCTTGTTCTGGTCAACTGGCTTTGTAGGTATATATGTGTGGGGTTTTTTTTTTTTTTCTATTGTCAGTAAAGAAATAATGTGTACTGTTCTGGGAATAGCCTGTCCAAACCATGAAACCTAACCACTTCTTTTACTCTGTCAGTTCTATAAAGATCTTTCTAGAATGTTCCCCAACCTTTTTACCATTTGTTTTCCTTGGCCTAAAAGACAGCCTTCTTGGGAAAGAGGGTAGACTCACCCTTACATGCCCTGTTTATGGCATGAAACTAAAAATATCTTTGAAGGAAGCCAGAAGCCAAATAAATCTCAATGATAGGGTGATCTTTTTCTAGGATCTCTTTTATCAGCCTAGGATATCTAGGATAGTTATTTAGGATATCTTTTATTGGGCTCCCACCACCCCCTTGATGATGTGAGTGACCTTCAGAAGACCTGGTGCACTCACTTGGAACAGCACATGAGCCTGGCACAGGATTCAAAAAAGCTGAAGAAAGCAACCTAGCTCCTGTTGGAAGTGCAGTGGGCCAGGCTGCTGTCCCATGGAGATCTGGGAGGAGGTGGGAATCTGAGGGCCTAGCCATGGCCTTCCCATGCCAACAAGATGAGCCAGCAAATACAACAATGTGCGTGAGCCACAGTGTTACCTGACCTAACATTGCCCTTCAGAGCTTAAACATGGCCGAGGCTTTACTTCTGCCTTCTAATTCTGGCAAAATTTTTCTTGTGGCCAACCCGAACCCAAAACCATGAAAAGAAGGAAGCACTGGAAAACAGTTGTAGCTTAACTATATCGACACAATAAAAAGCCACCATGATTGTTGTCTTGCTAGATAGTCAGAAAGTATCTTATATATATCATATTGTCTTGTCTGTGTCTACAGAATACCTGAACTGGGCCAAGTTTAAAATTTTAATAAAGGTCTATTGATTAAGGCTACATTTGAAGACTGTTTCTTTTGTTCCAATATTGGACATTGTCCATTACATTTTCTGGAATGCCTCATAGTTAGCAGTTGAGTTTTTTTCCTCTTCTTATTGAGATTAGATAACAAAGGTCTGTCATATCAACAACACAAAAGATAGGTAATGCGGTATTAAGGAAACAGTAGTTTATTTTCATTTAGTTCATATATATAAATAGAAATACATAATTGTACATGATTATTGTGTTGCATAGGTGACTTACCATTGTAACTTTCCTGAAATCCTTTCTGGAAGTACATAGGATACAAAAAATACAACTGGGCCAGGTGCAGTGGCTCATGCCTGCAATCCCAGCACTTTGAGAGGCCGAGGCGGGTGGATCACTTGAGGCCAGGAGTTTGAGACCAGCCTGGCCAACACGGAGAAACCCCATCTCTACTAAAAATACAAAAATTAGCCAGGTGTGGTGGTGCACGCCTGTAATCCCAGCTACTCCAGAGGCTGAGGCGCAAGAATCACTTGAACCCGGGAGGCAGAGGTTGCAGTGAGCCAAGGTCATGCCACTGCACTCTAGCCTTGGCAACAGGGCGAGACTCCATCTCAGAAAAAAAGAAAAAAAAAAAAACCAAAATATTTCCGCAAGTGTACTTGAATTTCAAAGGACTTTCCAAAGATAAGTCTGAAGAAGAAGCCTTTCAATCAACACTTTCATTTCCAGAGAAGAATCTTCTCAGTGGAAACGCAATATATAGTCATAATGACCACTTCACAATCAAAGCACAAGTTCTCTTATGTGTGTATTTGCTGATTTTTCTTTTGTGTTTAATTTTCAGCCAAAGCTAGATGCCCACGTTGGTCATTATTCTTAGTTCAAAATTCTTCACTCGAAATAAATGTCTGAATGTAAAACAAGACTTTGGGATCAGCATTTAAAGTGGAAGCCTACTAAAAAGTTTATTAATCTAACATATCTGGCCGAGTTTATTATTTATGTCACTATTTGAGATTTTATCTTGAATTCTTAGGAAACTCAAACTGTAGCTTCTAGTTTTAGCCCCTGGGGTATTGTTTTTTGGCATAAGAAATGCAAATGCTTATCAGATATCCATTTTATTTTGTTTTGCCTTGAGAAAATTTCATGTAAAATGATGTATTTAAATGTAACACCATTATTTCTGAGGTATCACTTATACTCTGAAAAGCTTCATGAAATAATATATAATTTTGTGACTGACCAAACTGGGCTTCCTTATTTAGAGTTTTTGCTGAGTTAAAAGTTGATAGAATGAGTTGACAGAGATATGCCTGACTAAATCAGTGTTAAGTTTTGTTTTGCTTTTTTTTTTTTTTCTTGCCATTTCTTAAAAGCTGGGTACTGTTTGTAAGATTATCTGCAGAGGGAAATATAATTAGTCTAAGGCTATTTTTCTACCTGTATTTAATTTCTTTTACATGCTTGGATCATGGTATACTTCTACAGGTATTGGGAGAGATGCATATTATATTATCACAATTAGAATCTCAGGATCTACAGTGGATATGGAATAGGGTGAATTGTTTGAGAATATTATAAAGAAAACATTTTAAAGATATGTCTTCAGTGAATACACAGCTTCAGAGAAAAAGCAGGGCCATTTTGTTAGTTTTACTTGCTCTGAACAGTTTTAGCAAAAGGTTGCAAACATATTATTGATCACAATGTTGAATTCATTTGATTTTCATTATGGTCATGGTAGGAAGTGCAGGTCAGGAGTACCTTCCTCAGAGACTTAAGAATGGTTAAGTGCATAGCAGGACAGGGAAATGGAGGTGCTGCAGTCTGAGGGGCAGCAGGAACCCAGGCATAGAGAGGGAAAACTGGAAATATCTCAGCACTGAGGGGAGGCAGCAGGTGTTGCCTGAAATGAGATGGGGAAGTGAGTGGAACCAGCCCCCCGTTGTTTGACCACCAAGGAGCTTGGATCTTAACTCTGGGGATGATGGAAATCCAATGATGTGGGGCAACTGATGACTTAGGAATGAATTGGTTCCTGGACAACAGTCACACATTGGACTGCAAAGTCCTATAGGTGCAGTGTTATAGAGTGGGGTTCTGTTCCTGAAAACCTATTTTATGAGAAAAAACTCGGTCATGAAAATAAACAGGAAAGAAATAACACAGAACTATATGCTTTTATAAGTGTGTGTTAAGAGCTTTGTAGTGAAGGCTGCTTTGGGGATTTTTTTTTTTTTTTTTGCATGAACTCTATTGAAGTCATCTTCTTTTCTTTGTAAATTTCCCTGGAGCAAACATGGGAATATTTCATTTTTGCAAGACCTTTGACCTCAACTAAATGTTACTGTTATTTGTCCCTAAACTGCTGGCTGACAGTTTGATTGATTGGTTGATTGATTCATGTATTTGTTTATTCAAAAATATTTATCAAGCACCCACTAGATGAGGTATTGTTCTAATAGCAAAAAAAATAAAAATAAAAAAAACAGACAAAGGCCTTGCCATGATAAAGACTTTTTTTCTATGTGTAAAGAAAAACAATACGTATACACACACACACTCACAGATGATGACACGGATACTATATTGCCAGCTAGTGAGAAGGGTGATAGAAAGAAAAATAAACAGACTGAAGGGAAGGGGAAGGAAAGTAATAAAAATATTTTATTGAGTGATTTTATATTTAAATAGACCAGGAAAGACTTATCTGTGGAGGTGACATTGAGCAGAGACCTGAACAAAATGAAAGAGCCAGCAGTGAGACTACCTGGGGGAAAATACATACATGAATGTCTCCGAATGTCTTTGGCTGGATGGAGACAGGTGGGGCAGTCACTCCAGTCACTACTTCTTTGGGGATTTCTTGCTGTGAACACAACATAGGTTCAAGCAGCTGCAACACCTCTGGCTTCAGTGGGCTCCTCAGGCTCTCCAGTCAACTTCAGACTTGTTGGTAACATCTGTCACAGTCATCAGGCAAACACAAATATGGTGATGATGATGTTAGGAGGGGTGGTGGGTGGGTGAGGGTGTTGGTATTATTGTTGTTGTTGGTATTTGTAGTGCTGGTGGTGGTGGTGGTAGTTTTGTTGGTGGTGTTGGTATTGGTATTGGTGTTGGGATTAGTGTTGTTGGTCTTGGTAGTTTTTTGTTGTTAGTATTGGTAGTGTGTTGGTGGTACTGTTAGTATTAGTAGTGTTGGAGTGTTAGTATTGGTAGTGTTGTTGTTAGTATTGGTGGCGTTGCTGTTGTGGTTAGTATTGGTAGTTGTTCGTCGTGCTGTTGTTGTTAGTATTGGTAGTGTTGTTATCTTGGTAGTGTTGATGGTGCTCTTGTTTGTACTGGTAGTGTTGTTGGTGGTGTTAGTGTTAGTATTGTTAGTATTGGTAGTGTTGCTATTGTTAGTATTGGTAGTGTTGATATATTGGTAGTAAGTCTAGTGTTGTCGTTGGTGCTGTTGTTAGTATTGGTAGTGTTGTTGGTGTTAGTAGTAGTGTTGTTAGTATTGGTAGTGTTTTTATATTGCTTGTGTTGTTGTTGGTGGTGCTGTTGTTAGTTTTGGCAGTGTTGTTGTTGGTGGTGGTGTGTGTGTGTGTAGGTCCCTCATGATGAGAAAGGTTTGAGTAGCAGAGGATTGGAAATCAGTACACTAGAAGTATGGGATCCTAAAAACATGATCAGATTCTCATTTTAAAATATCAATAAATGATAATAATAACTGGCATTTTTAAAGCTCATACTGTGTACCAGACATTAAGTATTTCATACACCTCTTGTGATTTTTTTCGGTATGATTTTATTATCATTTGACTTTTTGCAGAAATCCTATGAGGTGGGCAGCTACTACCCTCATGATGAAGGTGAAAAAACAGGCTTAGAAAGTCTAAGTAACTTATTCAAGGTTACACAACAAGTGGCAGAGTTAGGGTTTGAAATGAGGTCTGTTCAACCTCAAAGTTCAAACTTTATACCAACTACTGTGCTATTCTGCTCCCAAGGGCAATGCCCCTACACCAGGGTGGAGGATGGGCTGGGGAGGAGATTAGCACTAAGTAGATGAGGCAGTACTTCTGACTAATTTCCTGACAATCTGCTCCCTCCCCTGGGTATCCTGCACAGTCTGCAGAGTAAACACAATCCTTCCATGCTTTTGAGTACAGATTTATGATTGACAGGAGAAGTGAGCAAACAGATTTCCTTATTGCTCTTATGGAAATGCATGGAAAGTTCAATGGAAATTTCATTATGGGAAAGGACTTACGGAAATTCATCTTTAAGAACAATAAATCTCCATTTGTGAGATTCAAAACCTTGTTGCATCTGTGCAGGTTGAAGTGAGTAACAAGAAGGTTGAAGTGCAGCTATTCTGTAGTTAAGAATGAACTCATTATTCTGAGGAAGCTGCAAAAGCCCACAAATTCAAATAATCACAATGTGGGCTAGACCTCTGGTGGGTAGACTACTGTTTTCTTTTGCACAGAATTATTTTTTCATATGATATCTAAAATTATCATTAACTTAATGCTGAAATAACTGCATTATTTTTTCAAAATAAGTCATGTAAATTTAAATAACAGTTCACAGTTGTAAATGTGTTTGGTTTATTTCTCTCTAATGGGAACAGAGTGATAAGTATATAAATTCCTTTCATGTCATATAAATGCTTAGCCTGACTTGTTGTTGAGCAAGTTGATAACAGTCTTATAAAGAGCAGCTTTGGCTGGGCATAGTGGCTCATGCTTATAATCCCAGCACTTTTGGAGGCTGAGGTGGGTTGATCAAGAGGTCAAGAGATTGAGACCATCTTGGCCAACATGGTGAAACCCCGTCTGTACTAAAAATACAAAAATTAGCTGGGTGTGGTGGTGCGCACCTGTTGTCCCAGCTACTCGGGAAGCTGAGGCAGGAGAATCTCTTGAACCCAGGAGGTGGAGGTTGCAGTGAGCCAAGATTGCACCACTGCACTCCAGCCTGGGCAACAGAGTGAGACTTTGTCTCTAAATAAATAAATAGATGGATGGTAGGTAGATAGATAGATAGATAGATAGATAGATAGATAGATAGATAGATAGATGGCAGCTTTGTGGACCACCTCATTCTCCAACCAGCAAGATAGCTATCATTGGCATTTAGTTTTGATATTTGTTTCATATATGCATCTTCATTCACAACTCAAAAACAAAATATATGAAGAAAGATTAGAGTGATAGGAATTAGATTGATTTTAGTTTACATTGTTAATGTATGTCTATGTGCAAACAGTATGGCCCTTTTTTGGTTTGCTTTCTTTTGAAGGGAGTATGCCTACTGTTTTATTTTGTAATTGTTTTGAGTATAGAAACAATCATAAACTCACAGAAACATTAGGAGCACAGTACACGTAACTTTTTCCCCCTGAATTCTTTGAGATTAGGTTGTGGACATGGTGCATCATCCTTCCTCAGGACCTCATGGTGTGTTTCTAAGGACATTTTCCTATATAATCACAATTTATTAACCACAATCGGGGAGTTAACCTTGATGCATTACTACATCTATTCCTCAAGACCTAGTAAGTGTTGCCAGTTGTCCCAATAATGCTCTTTATGGCAACACAATCGAGTTCTGATTCCCCTGTTGCAGTTGGTGGTCCTGTCCCATTAGTTTTTTTCAGTCTGGAATAGTTCATCACTCTTGTCTTAACTTTTGTGACTTTGACTCTTCTGAAGATTACAAACCAGTCATTTTGTAGAAATCCTTCAATTTGGGTTTGTCTGATATTTCTCCATGATTAGGGTTAGGCTACTTCTTTCAAGTACTTCTTCAACAAGAAGAAATATCCCAGAAGTGACACTGTATTCTTACTGCAGTTTGTCTTCTGGCTTACAATTTAATTGGTTCTATCACTGATGATAGTTTACTTTGGTCTCCTGATTACAATAGGATCTGTCAGGATTTCTTACTGTAAAGTTATTCTTTCCCTTTGTAATTAATGGTTATTTTATGGTTAGGTACTTTGAAACTTTAGAAGTTGCCTGTTTCTCATTAAACTTTCATTTTTAAATTTGTTTTTATCTGTGTGGGGTCATTGTTTCCTATTTTTTTCAAGGGGTCATAATCTATTATTATCATTATATGTGTTGATGCTCAAATTGTCCCCAGTTTGGTCAATGGGAATCCCCTTTCAAACTGGCTTCTGTGTTCTTGTGAAGTGGCTCTCTCATTCCTTGAGCACTTCCTTATAATTAAGATGTTCCAGGCTTGCTTTATACTTTCCATGCCCCACTTTTGAAGTCAGCCATTTCTCAGAAGAGCCCTGGTTCCTTTTAGAGGAAAATAGTATTTAGAAATCAAGACCTATGAGCTAGGTGTGCTCATTGCTATTGGATGGGGAAGAGGTTGCTAATCCCAGCTATTCTTAGTGGACAGAGCTAGAGGATACACACACACACACACACACACTCACACATATTTACATATGATTTTATTTCCATATTTATCTCTATATGTTGAAAAATATGAGCTAACACAATATCCCAGTTCCAATCCAACACCACAGCATTCATTCCAGTTTTCTCTCTTTTCATTTTTCTCTAACAGTGACTAAACTGTTTTTTGTTATTATAATATATTTGTTTATTTGATAAATCCCTCTGTATGTAACCAATCTCCCATCCCCAGCATCTTCCCCTCCCCACACCTCCCTCTTCCTGCTCAAGCTGTCAGTCCCCAATCTGAGTCCCTGACTCACCCCACGTGGAGGCCATGCACACCCTGCTTAGGTCCTGACAGCTCCTGCCAGGCCATCCCACAAGTGCATGCCTGTCTCACCCCACTCAGGTTCCTAAACCCCATCGCTAGGCCATCCCCTTGCAAGGGTACCCCATCCTCTCAGTCAGGCTCTGCCTCCCTACAGCAGTTCACCCCATGTGGACAGCCTCCCCAGGCCCCTGGGCTCTGTTTGTCCATGCAAGGCTGCTCCTCTGAATGGACACCCCCCTCTGCCTCAATCTGTTCAGGCCCCACAACCCAATACCAGGGCACCTACTCCCTCCCTCTTTGGGTTCCAGTGCCCCACACCATGTCACACCTCCTGTGTGAATAACCTTCTTATCCACTTTGGACTCTGATGCCCACTGTAGGCTGCCTTTCTATGTGAACACTCTCCCCAGTCCACACTCTGCACAGCAGCACCCCCAACCTCACCCTGTCTGAGCTTCGATACTCCACTCCAGGCCCCTATGTGGGCTCTCACACCCCCAGCTGCAGAAGCCTGCCTTAGTCTGCCCCACCCAAAGCTCTTCACGTTGAGTTGTTCAGACAGGAGGGAAAGAAAACAGGAGGAAGATGAAGTCTTTCAGAGGTTGACAGAGATTGTATCCTTGACATTAGCTATGTGTTCGTTCAAAAATATTTATGAACACCTACTACATACCAGACATGATCCTAGATACTGCAAATATGGTGGTGATAGGCCAGGGCCATGCCATTAGGATTTTCCTTCCAGGGGAATAGAGTTGGAAATAGAGGGCCATTATACATCTCCATTATGTAGGGTCAGTAGAATGATCCCTGGCTTGAAATCAGAAAATAGTTTAATTTTTTTTTTTTTTTAGATGGACTCTCGCTCTGTTGCCCAGGCTGGAGTGCAGTGGCACAATCTCAGCTCACTGCAACCTCCACCTCCCGGGTTCAAGTGATTCTCCTGCCTCAGCCTACCAAGTAGCTGGGATCACAGGCGTGTGCCACCATGCCTGGCTAATTTTTTGTATTTTTAGTTGAGACAGGGTTTCACTATGTTAGCCAGGATGGTTTCAATCTCCTGACCTCGTGATCCGCCCATCTCAGCCTCCCAAAATGTTGGGATTACAGGCGCGAACCACCGTGCCTGGCCAGAAAATAGTTTAATTTTTTAACTTTCCCTTAAAAGCTGTGTGATCTTGAGCTATTTGCTTAATTTTGAATATGTTTTGTCATCTGTAGAATGGGGAGAGTGCCTGCCTTACAGTGTTGTTTTGAAGACTAAATGAGATTTACCACATTCAAAACATGCTATGGGATCATTTTCAAAATATCTTTAGAAGAATATACTTGTTAGAGTAGGTAGCTAGGCAGACATGAGCTGGACAGGAGAGTCCCCCACCCCAGAAATGTCAGGCAGCCATCAGGCGATAGTCAGCTGGTTGTTAAACTGTCTCTTTGAAATAGTAATTGGTTGCAGCTGGTGCCAGGGAAAGGCTGCATCGCAATAGATAGAAAACAGCTGAAAGTGGTGATGAGCACCTTCCCTATAAGATCTTGGGAGTTGGGTGAGCAGGCTCAAGCATGTGCACTAAGAGGCAAAATGGCGGAGTTTAACTGGCATATGACCCTCCTTTTGGAGCACATGACTGATAAGGGAGAAGTGCCTCAAATGATCATGCGTACAACTTCAGTACCCACCTTGCATGTGGCCCCTCCCAAGTGCTGGCAGGCCACTGTGCAAGCGGACAGCCCACCCCAAGGGAAAAATCAAGGGAGGAGAAACAGAAACCCTGGAACTATGTCAATGTATAAAACCCCAAGTCAAGGGCCGAACAGCATGCTTGGATCTCTCAAGTCACCTGCTTGGCCCTCAACCAAGTGTGCTTGACTTCCTTTCGTTCCTGCTTTATAACTTTTTAATAAACTTTCACTCCTGCTCTAAAACTGCCTCATCTCTCTCTCTGCTTTATGCCCCTCAGCCAAATTCTTTTCTCCTAGGAGGCAAAAGTCGAGTTGCTGCAGACCCATACACCCTCACTGCTGTTAACACACTGAGTAAATACAAAATAGAAAAAGGCCTTGAAATGTATAAGATACAATTCTACATGGATAGGACACTTGGCAAGTGTGAGATACCGTAACATTAGACATCAAAACGGGCAGCAATCTCTGTCCTTGGGACTCACATTCTACCTGGGGGCGACAGACCATGAGTATTATATAAAAAGTCAATCTTGAGGTATGTCTGAGGTCACTCATATGGGGGAATGATAGAGGAGGGCAAAGCGAATGGGGAGGGCAGGGGTGTGTAGTTTTAGGAAGAGGGTTCAGTAATGGCCTTACTGAGAAGGCATCTCTGGGGCAAAATGTTCAAGAAGGTGAGGAAAGTGAGCCAGGGCTGCCTGGAGGAAGAGCATTTGTTGCAGGCAGAGATAACAGCCAGGGCAGTGATCCTGAGATGGGAGCTTGCTGGGTGTACTCCTGGCCCAGCATGGTGGCCGGTGTGGTTGGAGTCAATGAGCAGGGGGAGACAGCAGAGAGGGGTGGCCTGGGTAATGGAAAGTTCATCTAGATGGAAGATTCCCTGATTAGACATCTGCATTCCAATCCCAGTGTCACGATTCTCACTTAACCTTTCAGTGTGTTAGTTTAAAAATAAAGTTATCAGGCTTTTTTCCCCCATGTGATTTGTCTCTTAATCCAAAATTCCTGCTATGAAGGATTCCAGTTAGTAGCTTTTAATGTGCTCAAATAGAGAAACAAAGGAAAGTCCTTATTATTCGAAAAGCCTTTAACGCTGATAACAGGATAATTTTGTTTCCCTACTTAATATTTCTTTGCAGCCATTGTAGTTTACTATAACTTCATTGAAAACACAGAAGAAATTTGTAGAAGACAGGAATCTGACTCTTCACCTTCCTTAGTTTTCCAGACTGGCATGTCATGGAAAGATGTGAACATCTGAAAGTGTTTCCTCTCAGAGTGGGTGTCCAGCTCTCCCATCACCATAAAAGGTAGTCAAGAGAGTAAAGCTCTAGTTAACAATAAGGCTTGCTCTTTTATCGGAACGCCTACTCACAGCAGAAAAAAATTATTTTTACAGGTCAGAGAGTAGTACACCACAACATGCAGCCCACAGTGTTTTGGTTATCATACCTTTCATCCTATGGGGACATGAGGCCATTTATTTTTAAAAACGTAAAAGTTAACATTGGGTTTTCAAAAGCCTAGGGCTTTTTGGCTTGTTCTCTGAACACTTCACAATGTGGACGCACTGACGAGCTCTGTAAGAGCTCTAAAAGGCTCCACTATGTCTTCAAAGGTTTGCTTGTGCCACTGTTGAATTGTTAAACATTTTATTTAGCATGATCTGTCAGGCATACTGTTAGGACTGAGATGAGTATTGCCAATTAACTCTAGTAAAAATGTTGTTTGGTAACTCAAAGCAGTGAGTTGCACTTCAAGAGAACTCCTGTTCTCTGGGGTAGGGCACTGGCATCTAGTTCCACATAATCTCAGGGGCAAAATTATTAACCCAAAAGACCAGGTTCAACTGACAAGCCCAAAGCTCCCCATCCCTAGTGTACATAGCCAATCCAAAAGCAAGAGATAAGAGACAAGAGAGAAACAAAATGGCTGTGTGGTCTCAGGTTGGCAAGATCAGCACCATAATCACAAGGGTATCTTATGAGGATGTCTCTAGTGACCAACTCACTTGGCCCCTGCACACCCAGTTTTCCTCTATGTAAACTGGAATGCTGTTGCTTCTTCTATCTGTTGGAGGTTTTAAAGATACGACCTGGTTTCTAGATAGCTTTGTAATCCCAGGTTGCATTAATAGAAACATAATATCCAGATTAAGCCAGGAACTGAAATATCAGCATTCAATATTGGTAACACTGGTTTAGAATTACCGGTGTTTGGTTCTGGCCCACTGTTTTTAGATGGGCATTGATCACTTGGATAAGATCTGGAGGAGGGCACCAAAATGGTGAGGTGTCATATGGCCTGTTGTCTTTCTGTCTCTCTTGTTCCTCTGTTTTTTTTTTTTTTTTTTTTTTTTTTTTTTTTTTTTTTTTTGAGACAGAGACTCACTCTGTTGCCCAAGCTGGAGTGCAGTGGCGTGATCTCGGCTCACTGCAAGCTCTGCCTCCTGGGTTCACGCCATTTTCCCACCTCAGCCTCCTGAGTAGCTGGGACTACAGGCACCCACCACCACGCCCAGCTAATTTTTTGTATTTTTAGTAGAGATGGGGTTTCACTGTGTTAGCCAGGATGGTCTTGATCTCCTGACCTCGTGATCCGTCCGCCTCAGCCTCCCAACATGCTGGGATTACAGGTGTGAGCCACCACGCCTGGCCTCCTCTCTCTTTTATACTTACTCGTTACTCTACATTCTCCCATGTGTACCAATCTTCACTGCATTCTATGAAATGCAAATTCGTCCCATTTGTGTATTGTCATTTTTCTTGACAGTTACTCAGAGTTAATGAATATATAGCATCACCCCTAGCACCCACCACCACCACTGAGAATCAGAAATAAGAGCCAGGTGTGTGTAAAGAGGTCCGAGGGGCCACTGAATGGGCGTCTAAGATGATACTAATACCTAACCTTATTAGGATTTATCATGTGCCATGAAATACATGGATCACCGAATTAAACCACTAAAATTGATCTTAAATAGTTCATAGGTTTCATAAGAAATAAAAATATATCATTTGAGAAAATGCACTTGCTTTTTTTTGTATAGTAACACAAAAGCTGCTGGGGGAAAAAAGTAATTTTCTGAAATAAGTAATGCCCAATACATGGCCTTGGCCCATGTATAAATTAAAATGTTGCTTTTGTGAATTGCTAAAATAATACTTCTTTCCATAGAATGTATTTTAGGTCATCAAAATGACTTGTAAATTTAAAAATCAATTATAGTGCTGTTAGGTGATTGAGAGGAAAGCCAATGGAGTGAGTGTTTGATGAAGGCAGAAGAGAGGCATCAAATATTCAGGTTGTAACAGAGCAAGTAAGAGTAGTCATTGCAAGTCAACATGAATGAAATAATCATTTATAGAGAGGAATGCATCTCTCTCTGTAAATGGCTCAAGTAGTGGCTCTTCCCAAGTTCCAAAAACCATTAGATTTGGCTTAAGCTAAGTGAAATAAACAAAACTCGGCCTAAATGAGAGCTAATTGTCTTCCCTTGCCTTTCAAAGTCACCAAATTCTAAACTGGAATGTATTGTTATTTCTTGGTTCAGATCAGAGCTGACCTGCCATTAGCATTAGGACAATCCCTCTCTCAAAGCGCACTGACGCTGAGGAGACAGAGATGCCGAAGTGTAACTGAATTACATGAGCGTGTAGTGACGTGAATCAGTTTTGCCCTCCTTCCTCAGGGTTCGAGGCCTCTGCAAGCATCATAATTTGGAGTTGGAGCGGTTTCCAGAGTTTCGGTCTTGCTCTGGGTTGTCGCGGGTCCAACCCACTTTGTGATGCAGGTCTTCCAGAGTCATCTTACATCTTCTAAGCAAACTCAGATCCCAATCAGATTTTTGGAGATTCAAGGCCACAATTTAGCACCAGAATTTTTCAGTTCTTTCTTGGAAAAGATGACCAGGGCCACACTGAACCATTTAGGAACAACTCAGCTCAGAGCAGACAGCTTGGTCCATCCCATATCCAAACACCTAAACTTAGGGCTGGCATGCTGCAGGGAATCCCAACTATAGTTTCTTTCTCCCTTTTCATTCTGACTACTGGGGGCAAAGAATAAAGTCTAGATCTTCTTTTATCACAATTCAGTTCTTTAATATATCAGGCTAAGTAAATTCTATTGTTTTATTTAACTTGATAATGAATCAGTAACTTAGGTATATCTGATGTGGTAAGATTTTTAGACAGGGAATATTTACATAGCTAATTTTAGTAATTTTTTTCTAAGTTACCTTTAAATTGCCATTAATAGGAGGTAATGACTATTACAGAGGATTTTTACTTTCAACTCCTTCTACATATATTTTGGTGTAAATGAAATACCAGCACAGTGCATGGAACAGGAGTACATGAGGAAAACAAAGTTCTAGAAATATACTAGTGCTTAAATAAATGGCTTAAATTCTTATACTTTGGCCTCCAGAGTGAATCATTTTATTCCTGCTAGTGATATTATGTCCAATTTTGTGTTTTTATTTTCAGTTCTCAGGCATTATTCTGGGATTTTAGGGGAGGGGTAAGGTGGAGTGAAAACTGTAGTTGACATTTTCATCTGGAGAAAAACAAGTCATCTGATAAAAGGAATCAATCTTCTAGATTCAAAGCAACTTCAGAATTTTATGTTTAGGAATTACCCATGGGCCTAATTAGTCCCATTTAGAATAATTTCTTAACTTTAGAATGCCTGGTGGACAGGGAAGATTTATTTACATGTCGAGATTTTAGTTAAATTTTGCCTGGCTTGTTTAAATTTGTAGAAAAGCAAACCACTTATTTATTCTTCTTAAGAGCTGATTTGACGTAGATTGTTTGTATCAAAATACACTGATGCCTACATTGGTTTGAAATCATTCTAAGTGATCGTCTAGTTCTATAACTGCTTAAAGGAAATAGTTTTGGTAAACAACTCAATGAGACTTTGGAGAAAACAAGCATCTAAAAAAAATAGTTTTGGTAAACAACTCAATGAGACTTTGGAGAAAACAAGCATCTCTCTCTCTCTTCTTCTTCTTCTTTTTTTTTTTAAAGGAGTGGCTATCCAATAATAACACTATGTAAAAAATAAGATGGTTCTACTATTTTAAGGATCATACTGGAAGGGTAAAAACTGGAGGAAAAAAATATCTTCTAATACCAAGTATTATAATGAATATTTTAAACTCTGATTTGCAACCACACTTTTAAAACCTGGCAACCACACCTTACGAATCTGCCAAATTAAATATAATTTTTCCACTTTGATCTCATTTACACGGTACTATGTTTGTCTTGATTGCACAATGTTATTTGAGGGACTTCATAAAATACTATTCCATTTTCAAATTTTGTTTTATAGTTTATTTTATAACATTTCAGATGAGTTTACACAGTAACTGTGATTAAACAGTGCAAATTCACTGAAATATTTTGATGCTGAGTTTACATTTACATGCCAAACATTTAGAAATATATTAAGATATGACTCACTGCTACATGGTTTCCCATATAAGATGAGTCAAACCATGTTCCCTAAATAAAGTATAGACAGATGAATTTTGGTACAACACAGTCGTCTTATAAAGTCTATTTTACTCATGGCTCCAATATCAACATTAAAAGCGTTTCAGTATATCTGAAGAATGAACCAAATTTTTCAGTTTTTAATCCTAATATCTGGCTTCCTACATGGCCACGTATATCCTCCCCCAGAAATAGGATAAATAAAGAGTATTAATGAGAATTAACTGTCTTGAGACATTTCTATTATTTCTTGTTGAGAGAACCATTCCTAAAGTCTTTTTGCATATTAGCATATGGATGTTATAAAATAAATAACCACTAAGTCCACTATTAGCATATGGACGTTATAAAATAAATAACCTGACAACTGGACCTGTAGTTCCAGGAGGATGAATAAACAAAACTGATGTTAACCGACTGAGTCCACTCTTGTAAGAATAGTACTGTAGTGACTCCCACATACACAAACATCACAGTAAACAGTGCCTATGATTTTCAACTTCATTGTTCAAATAAAGTGTTCACTAAGTGATCACAACACAGCAGGCTTGGTTGCTTCCACATATCGACTTCCTAGAGACTACATATGAAGTTTAATCTGGTCTGGCTGTACGCTATACATTTATAACGGTAGTAGCAAGATTCAAATAGAAAATACAGTCACTATTTGGGGTTTCAAACAAATTACAAAACCACATGCTTTGTCATTCAACAGGAAAGCTTAAATCAAAAGGCAACTGGATCTTCAGTGCAGTCGATTGGTCCTCCAAAGGCCAAGTACCATGCTCATTGAGGGTAGGTTTTGTAGCTCCTTCTGACACTTTACATGAAGTGCCTTGTCAGCAGGTCTGTAGCCTTGACCACAGCTTAAATGTTTGTATACTCCTTTTTATTAGGGCAGCTTCATTTTGTTTACACAGTTTTCATTTCTCCAAGGAACAATTTCAAAATGATCTTCCAGATGCTATATAACTAAGAACTTTTAAACTACTGACCTCAAAGGTCAGCCTGTTTACTGGCATCTGACTGTGTAGAACAGGAAGTTTGTATCGTATCTTGTGTTCTTAATGAAATCCGACAACAGAGGACTGAACGCATTAGGCTCAGAACAGGAGGCCTAAGGATGGCAAAGACCCAAGGGTCAATTATTGAATTAATTGATAAAAACCTAAGAGCTTGGAGGTCCCACTTTTCCTTTCTGGAAGAGGTTTCATTCATATATGCAAAAATCTGTAAGAAGCAAAGGAGAAAAATGATGTTAGTTTTACATCGTAGCAGTAGACAGGCTTAGATCCTATGTTATGTCTTGAGATTTAAAAGCAAAACCATGTTTTGTCTGTGGTAGTGGTGGGGAACGAAAGGTGGGTGGTGGGAATCTCACCTTTCTTCCTCATGTAAACTGTAACATAATGAATGTATTTTTTCCCTTTGAACTCAATGAAAGCAAGCATGTTTTCTGTGGAATGCAATTAACATTAACACTATGCACAATGTTCTGGTGTCACTGGGAATGGACAGAAATAAACTTTTCTTGTCACCTAGAATAGAATCTTTTAATAATATAAATAATAATGATAATATTAGTAGCTCCAGTGTATCAATAACCTAATATATGTGTCATGAATTGTTCTGGGTACTAACCCTGCTTTATCTCTACTCCTTAGAGAAACTCTGAAACTTAGAGATGGTCTCTTTTTAACAGATAGGGAAGTGAACTTCAGGAAAATTAATAACATGTTACATTTACTTCCAAATACTAAATCTAATGATTGCAATTCAGTGAGACAGGGTCTGCAATGGAACACCCTCAGGGGGAGTATGAGTTCTGGCCATTGGACTGGGTTTGAATCCTAGCTCTGTATATAGTTTGGGACCAATGGCAAGATATTATTAATGCACCTTTCTTCCTCAGTTTTGACATCTTTAAAATGGGTGATAATAATAACACACCCACTTCACAGAGTTGCTGAAAGGATGATAGGAAGTGATATGTGTAAGCTACTTACATCAGTGCTCACATCCTAAGTGCTCCACAGTGTTCATTGTTATTATCTCCATTTTACAAATGCAGACACTGGGGTATAGAAAATTAGATAATTTACTCAAGTACCCAGAGCTGATTAGTGGCCAAATCAGGATGCAAATTCCAACTCTCCTGATGGTAGTGCAGTGCTCACTGTGTGCTACATGCAGGCCTGTATTAGCAAAGGCCCCAGAACAGTGTCCTGAACACTGGAAAGCTGACACATCTTTACATGTGGATCAAATTGCTCTACCAGCTCTCAAACAATTTCTTATTTAGGGAGCAACACAAATGTTTGGGCAGGTTGGAAGGAATGGAATAGTGCATCTTGATAAAGATCACACTTCCACAAAATTCACAGAAAAGAGGAAAACAAAGGTAGATCACACCTAGTCATTTAAAACCAGTGCTTTATAAGGCTCCAGGGTCTTTCTCACCAATGGCTTTAGAGACCTAGCCCCTCTTTTCTTCGCTCTCTTTCTGCAGAAGAAGGAGCAGTTTGTTTCCTTTCTCCCAGTACTTACTCTGCAGGCATCTGGCAACTGGATATACAAAGCAAATTGCAGAGAGGGCAAAGGGTAGTCATCTTCAGTTTGTTTCCGTTAGGACAAGGGCAGGAAGGTTTGGCAACCATAGGTGTTTATGCTGGAGAATCTTGGCATAGGGAATGGAGAAAAGATTTGGCAGATGAGTGAGGAAAAAGAATTGATGGTAGATTTCCCAGATTACAGAGAGAACGGGAAAGCTAGGTGAGGAGATGCAATGGAGCAATAGTTTTCCTGTCAGTTAAACTATTTTGGATGAAATCTATACAGGCTGGTGTGTGAAAGGAGTGATTTGGAGGTAAGAAATTCAGGATAATGATGCACATAGGTCTATAGATTAAAACACATTAGTGATTACATATGCACACACACGTGTGCACGTGATGCATAACTGAGCACTCCGGTAGAAAGGGCCTGCAGCTAAGTTGATGATCTAGTTTAGACAGAGAACATACTCACACTGTAGAGAAGTGCAGAAAAGGCATAGCCTCTGGTGTTGCAGCTTCACACATTAAGATGAGTCAGGTTTTCAGGGGAGAATAACCCACATCAGAGTTCCTGAATGTCTTTAGAGCGTGACAGAATAATGAGAAGTGAAAAATGGTTGTAGAGGATGAAGCAATTCTGTACTGTTTCCTTTCCTTTTCATCTACTGTGCTGGGTAATTTTGAGAATTGCTTAAAATTTGCACTTTGGGAGGTGACCAATATTTTGTAGAAGACAGCTTTTTTTTTTTTTTTTTTTTTTTTGAGATGGAGTCTCTCTCTGTCACCCAGGATGGAGTACAGTGGTGTGATCTCGGCTCACTGCAACCTTTGCCTCCTGGATTTAAGTGATTCTCCTGCCTCAGCCTCCTGAGTAGCTGGGATTACAGGCACCCACGACCACGCCTGGCTAATTTTTGTATTTTTAGTAGAGATGGGGTTTCACCCTGTTGGACAGGCTGGTCTCGAACTCCTGACCTCAAGATCTGCCTGCCTTGGCCTCCTGAAGTGCTGGGATTACAGGCATGAGTCACTGCGCCCAGCCAGTTCCTTCTTTATACTTGGAGAAGAGACATACTTCAGTGACCCTCAAAATTCTTGATGTAAGTTTTGTCTTCTACCTCTCCATATTTTTCTTTTGGTTCTTGTCTTTTGCCTAGATTACTATATTTTTGATCTTATGGATACTGGGATTTTAAAAAGTTGTAGTAAAATAAATATAAAATTTACCATTTTGCCATTTTCAGCTATACATTAAATACATTTACATTGTGGTGCAATCATATTTTTTATATTTTCACTTTTCTGCATATTATGTTTTGACATCTTAAATTCTTCTTGGCCGGGAGAGACTGCCCCTCTAGGGGCTCATTTGTAGAGATAGCAAAGAGTTAGGCTGGGAGCATATCTGTGATATACGGACTAACCTATCCAGGGCCAGAACTCTTCTATCTAGCCCATACACCGAGAGGAAATATTTATTCTTCTGCTTTAATCATTCCAGTGCCAGGTATCAGGCAACTAGGGACCACCCCTATAGCTTAGAGCCTGCTGAAATTATTCCACCTAACCAACCCTAAACTGTTTACCCTGCTCTGCCTTTCTTGTGGAAACTCCAATAAAGTCTTGGCCCAGATCCTCCCCATTCTCCTGCCCCTCTGCCTCCTGACTGAAACCGATGCTTTTTCATGTGGCCCTGAGCGATCTGCCATGTCTGTGTTTTCCTGAACGTCTCCTGTGTCTCCTCTTGTGGATGCACTTGACTGCATCCACATAGAGGCACAAGGAACAGCAACCATCACTACCATCTCCAGAATTATTTTAATCATCCCAAATTGAAACTCTGTACCCATTAAACAGTAACTGCCCATTCTCCTCTCCCTCCAGCCAGTCCTGAGTTTTGAATTAAAGGATGTCACAAAGGATATAAGATAATTAATAATATGTCAGTGATATTCAGCAATTCAGTTTCAGAGGTTGGTAGAAATTATCCATCTTTTTGTGTGCACTACCAATATATGAGAAAAATACCAAGTGCTAATCCCAACGAATCAGTGAATTTTAATTCCTTAGGGCAGGCTCCCTCTACAGGGCTTTGTTAAGAAGGTAGAGCCTTGTTGTGACGTTTACAAAGTGGCACAGATGAGAATTAGTGCTATTTTAGCATTGTCATGTATAGAAGCAGCCTCCCATAGGAAACTTCATTTTGGCACTGGCCAGGTACTATTCTTTTGAGCTACTTTTCTATCTTTTTTTTTTTTTTTTTTTTTTTTTTTTGAGACGGAGTCTCGCTCTGTCGCCCAGGCTGGAGTGCAGTGGCCAGATCTCAGCTCACTGCAAGCTCCGCCTCCCGGGTTCACGCCATTCTCCTGCCTCAGCCTCCCAAGTAGCTGGGACTACAGGTGCCCGCCACCACGCCCGGCCTACTTTTCTATCTTTAATGCAACTACAAAATGGGTTCAGAATTTTAGAGCAAATGGGGCTTTTTATTTGGCTGATCATTTAAATCACCTGAGGAGCTTTAAAAATAGGTTGGGCACAGTGGCTCATACCTGTAATCCCAGCACTTTGGGAGGCTGAGGCAGGCAGGTCACCTGAGGTCAGAAGTTCAAGACCAGCCTGGCCAACATGGTGAAATTCCATCTCTACTAAAAAATACAAAAATTACCCAGGCGTGGTGGTGGGCACCTATAATCCCAGCTACTTGGGAGGCTGAGGGGAAGGATTACTTGAACCTAGGAGGCGGAGGTTGCAGTGAGCCGAGATCGCACCACTGCACTTCAGCCTGGGTGACAGAGTGAGACTCTGTCTCAAAATACATACATACATACATACAAATATTCTGAGGCATTTCTCCCTTCCCCAGATGTTGTGGGAAGTCAGGGACCCTGAACAGAGGGACTGGCTGGAGCCGCGGCAGAGGAACATAAATTTCATGGACATTCATCAGTTCTCATATAATACTCTTATAATTTCTTACACCTATCTTACTTTAATCTCTTAATCCTGTTATCTTCATAAGTTGAGGATGTACATCACCTCAGGACCACTATGATATTTGTGTTAACTGTATAAATTGATTGTAAAACATGTGTGTTTGAACAATATGAAATCAGTGCATCCTGAAAAAGAACAGAATAACAGTGATTTTCAGGGAACAAGGGAAGACAACCATAAGGTCTGACTGCCTGCAGGGTCAGGCAAAATAGAGCCATTTTTTTCTTGCAGAGAGCCTATAAATGGACATGCAAGTAGGGAAGATATTGCTAAATTCTTTTCCTAGCAAGGAATATTAATAATTAATACCCTGGGGAAGGAATGCATTCCGGGGGGAGGGCTATAAACGGCCGTGCTGGGTGTGTCTGTTTTATGCAGTTGAGATAAGGACTGAAATACACCCTCATCTCCTGCAGTACCCTCAGGTTTATTAGGGTGGGGAAAAAACCCCGCCCTGGTAAATTTGAGGTCAGACTGGTTCTCTGCTCTCAAACTCTGTTTTCTGTTGTTTACGATGTTTATCAAGACAATATGTGCACCACTGAACATAGACCCTTATCAGTAATTCTGCTTTTGCCCTTTGCCTTGTGATCTTTCTTGGACCCTTATCAGGAGTTTTTGATTTTGCCCTTGTCCTGTTTCCTCAGAAGCATGTGATCTTTGTTGTCCTTTTGCCCTTTGAAGCATGTGATCTTTATGACCTACTCCCTGTTCTTGCACCCCCTCCCCTTTTGAAATCCTTAATAAAAACTTGCTGGTTTTGCAGCTCAGGTGGGCATCATGGTCCTCTCAATATGTGATGTCACCCCTGGCAGCCCAGCTGTAAAATTCCTCTCTTCATACTCTTTCTCTTTATTTCTCAGCCAGCCAACACTTAGGGAAAATAGAAAGAACATATGTTGAAATATTGGGGGTGCGTTCCCCCAGAACCCAGAGACTCTGACTTAATTAGTTTAGGCTGAGCCATGGGTATCAAGGTTTGCAAACTCCTCCAGGTAATTTTAATGTGCAGCCAGGGTGTGAGACATCCCTTTAGAACCTTATCTAAAACCTGGAATAGTTTAAAATTATTCATTTATCACACTTAAAAACAAAAGGCCCACTTAGGCCTGGTCACTCAAACAAAAGACTTTGAGCTTTCAGAATTCATTTCCTGATCATTAATATACAATCTGATTTTCCCTTGGAAATGGAATCCCCTAGAGATAGCAGCTAACATTTATTAAACACCTACTGTATGTTAGGCATGGTGCCAAGCAATTTATAAGGCATATTTTTGTTTAATATTTACACAAACCTACAAAGTATTATTATTCCAATGTTAGAAGGAAATGAAGGTTTAGAATATCAATTACTTTGCATAGAATTACAGTCTGGGTAAGTAGAGAAAATGTGGAGTCAAACTGAATCCATGGGACACCAAACTTTGCTTTCAGCCGCTACATACTCTGCTGCCGTCTATATAAAAAGCCTGTAATGTAAAGCTTCGCATGAAATTCACAAATGTCTGACCACATTATGGGTTTGGAGGAGATTTCTCTTCAAAGATGTCACAAAGGTTTATGGATATCATGGTTCCTGTTTATGGACTGAAAAGCCATGGCTGTTGCTAAGTAGCTACTTAGCTTTCACTGGGACTTCTTTTTCCTCCACACTTTTCCACAGTTAAATTGCAAGCATAGATTGTTATATGGTTATCTGCCTTCTGAAAGACACTAAGATGTCCTGACTATAGACTTTGCCTAATTTATTCTTTAAAAAAAAATTTTGTGGGGAGATTATTTTTCAGGTATATGATGCTTTAATGAAATTCCTTTGCCCGAATCACAGGTGCTTTGTGGTAGAGGGAAACAGAAGCCTATTTTCCTTCAGTAGGAAAAACCAGATCCATGTGGCTCCAGGACTAGAGTGTCCTTTGCTTTGTGCTTCTCAGAACTGGAAACAAAAAAAGAGCAAATGCTAAGGTTTAGACCTCTGGGCCTATTTATTCCAAGATGGTGGCTCTTAACTCTTTGACAAACTGATGGACACTACGAACCATCTACCCACGACTCATACAAACATATAAACATAAACTCATATAAACATTTTTGCAAATGATTTCAGGCAGAAAACCCATGCACTTTCCATGCAGCACAGGTTATGGACCCTGCTCTAGAGGAACTTTCAGCCTTTTCTAAATGTACTTACAGGATCCCTGGCCCTTCCCATCACATGTATGTCCCAGCTGCAAGGTTCTTAGGTTTAGTTTTCTGTTAGGGGCAGTTCTAGGTAGCAAAATATTCTCAGAAAAATGGAGCTTAGTATACCTTGATAATGTAAACTGAGGCACAATGGACTTGAGCTCAAGATAAGGACAGGGAGTAGAGGGTCGGAAACTTCAAAATAGGTCGGGAGAAGCCAACTGAGCAGACCAAGTTGTAGATTAACTGGGTCTTAAGCTTCTAGCTGGAAAGAGACCTGTTGATTGCCTTCCCGAAACACTGTCTCACCATTTCTATTCTTTTTTAAAACTTAATACTGTGATTGGTTTTTGATATGCCAAAGAAGAAATATACCATCTCCAGAAGCTGTTTCTCTTTAAGCTGAGAACCTGGCCTAAACCATCTGAGATAGCAGTGAGGACCCACTTGACCAAAGGTGTGGACATAATGCACAAATTCTCTTTTGGGGAAAGAAATAAGGTTCTTTCTGTTTACATTTTTAAAACCAGTGTAATTGTGTCTTTATTCAAATCAGTATTCATAATATCAAATGGCAAAGGAGAAAAGACGTCAAGTGAAAACACTCATATAGAGGAACTTTCTCTTAAAAGATCATGTGTATTAAAACTGTCTCATCTATCCCCGAACACATCATTAATGATGTTTAAATGATAAAGGGCCTTCCAGTTGTTTATGGACATTAACTTAAACTATCACCAGGCAAAGTTCATTGTGGTTATACTTAGAGATGTCTGGAGTTCTTTTTCATTCCTACCAGAATTGTTATATTTTGCATGTATGTAATCTACCAATGTTATATCAGCTTTTCAACCCCCATTCATGTTATATTTTACATAATGAGTACCACAAATGAACAAGAAACTCTAGTACTGTTTACTGGAGTTTGTTTTGTATTGCCAAGATCAGATTTCCACTAATCAGATTTATCTAGAAGTTATAACCCTAAATAACTTCTAAAATTGGAGAACTTTTAGTATGAGTCAATGGTTTACTCTTAAAATTTTAGAACTGAATAAAAATGCCTAAGCACTTTATCCTCATGGCATGTGGAAAACAGTTTAAAATGGCCAGAAGCTATCCACAATTAGAAAAGTGGCGAGAAAGGGGCTTGATATGAGTTGGATATGAAGATACAACCAGTATCTGAGGCAAGAATAGAGATCTCATATATTTCCTGTGTTCTGTTCCATTTCAGGAAGAGAGTTTCTATTTATCTCTGTAAAATGATGGCAATAGCTGATTAACATAAGGAGGAATTTATTAATTTATACAATATCCCTTTAGTGAATAAACAGTTTCGAATATGTTGTTGGTTCCATGCAGAATTTCATATTGGGCAGCCAAAACAGTGTCATTTCCCAAATACCACATGGTTTTTGATCACTTAAGAGATGTTTTATTTGTTCTGATGAAAGATTTTATGTGAGGGATAATCTGATTATTTCTTAATTTAGACCAGCATTTACATTAGCCAATCTCCTAGAATCTGAGTCTCAGCTTTTTGTTTCATAGGTCTGTGGAGAAAAGAAAGGGAACCACATAGGTGGTCCCGGCTCAGCTCCCTTGAGCTGACATGAAGAAAAAAGGTCCTTGCCATTTTATTTTTAAAGCTAACTAGTTGGAATTAAGAGGCAAAGTGTCCAGATATTTATAACAGTCTCACAGCTCTTTTATGAAATCTTAATTAATCTTCTCATCTGTTACCCCTGAAATGAATACTTTCTCTTGGATAGTGTTGTGGTTAGGTTAATTGGCTCAGTGCCTAAACTGCCTAGCTTTGAATCCCAGTTCCACCACCCATTAGCTGTGGGACACAGGGTGAGTCATTTGCCTCGCCTGTACAATAGAAATCATCATACTATTTCCTATGGTGTTGTGAAGATAATGGGTTAATGCAAAAGCTAGCATTCAAAAGTCTTATTTTGTGGTTGATAATAATGATATATGAGGTTGAATTGGACTTCACTTGAAGGGACTGGGCCTTTAAAAAAATTTACAGTTTTACTTCCAAAATTTTGGAAGCCCTAGACTGGCATCTTTGGAGGAAGCAGTAATTCCAACCTGCCCAAACCTTGGGACAATGGCTGACATTAGTAGTTCCAGGTTTCTGAATTCCCCCATTCCCCTCCTCTGTCCACTACTGGAGTGCTGTGGAATAGACTGGTGTCCCACTGGGTACAGCTGTCCTCCTTGTTGCCAGTGGTTTCGTCCACTTTAGAGGGACATAGAAAGCATCTTATTATCCTGAGGAAGGAGTGGGAAGAGATAAAGTAGATTGCTACTATTTTCTGGGATACAAAGGAGAAACTTACTTGGAATAGCTTATTAATAATTATTTTACATAACTAATATTTTGAAATGATAATATTTTAGATATATTGGGTTCACAGTATATAATTCAATTAATTTTCTCTGTTTCTTTTTACTTTTGTTATATGACTACTAGAAAATTTAAAATTCCGTTTGTGGGTTGCATTTGGGGTTCACACTGTATTTCTATCAGATCACGTGCACTCCGTTAGAGAAGCAGAAACACTTCTGAAGGCAACCATAAACCTTTGCTTCTAGAGCCCCCTGTTAGGGCATGTGGAAATGATTCCTGCTTCAGGTGTGAGATTGGTAGAGGCCACTTCTGACCACAATTTTAGTGTAGGCCAAGTAGAAGAAAAGGACTCGGAGGAAAAAGCAACTTCCCCTGGAGGCACATGCCAAGGATTCTGGACAGCGGAATGTATGAACCAAACAGTAGCCATGAGCTTGAATTTTCAGACAAGCCCTTCAAGAAATAACTTAAAATCAAGATAGTACAGCATTTCGTAAAGCTTAAAGTGCTATGTAAGTGAAATATACTAGCAATTATTCCCAATAATCTATTGACAAAATAAAAGCCATCAGTGGTCAATATAAATCTTCTTATTAAGAGGTGACAATGCTTCACATTTCCATTTTGTGTCGAGTTCATCTGGATATGGTGTCATGGTATTTCCAAGAACAGAAGTCAGGGAGGCTGGCTTTCTGATTATTTTCACACTAAGATTTTCTCCGGCTCTTTGGGAATCTTTGCCATGAATATATGCAGAAGCCAAAGGAATTTGCTGATAGTGTCAATGCTTACGGGTGGCTTGGGGGAGCAAAAGCCCCTTCATAGTCTCCATCTGGCCCCGCTAAGCCATAAACAGGAAATAGAAATAAAAACACAGCTTCAAAGCAAAGCTCCTACTCCCTCAACACCTTTTAGCCAGACTTCTGTCACTAAGCCCCTTCTATCTGGCAACTCTGGAGCAGCCCTTGGCCTAATATTAACTGAGGGAGGGAAAACAATTTCTATATCTATATCTAGATCCACACACATGTATTTGAATTTACAAAAACATATGGCAGTGATGGAGTTCTCATGGTAAAAGGCCTATTTACATGAAAACAGGGCAACCTGTTGGAAACCACTGCCTTTATTTTAAAAAAATACAGTTTAGGCAATGGGTCAGTCATGGTCAAAGAGGAGACCTTTTTCCTCTTGCTCATGTAGGAAAGAGACTAAAAATCATTTTCACAAGTGTGTTATCACCCCAAACCCATTCCTAGGCTATTTAAGTAGCTGATGGTGGGGGATATTTTTATAAATATACTCACAAATGACAGATAAAACCCTAAGAACTGATATCTTAACTCCCACCACCCTAAGACAGTCTTTCAGGAAGAGTTTCTGATCCCCGAGCTGAATGCAAAGCTGTTTATTGGAACTTGAAATGCTTCCTTTCATAGATACATGTTCTGCATCCTAGTCCTGACCTTCCAAAGCCGATTTAGCTCCTAACATAATCAAAAGCTCCTACTAGTAAAATAAATCAAAAGTGTGTAAGCCATGTGGATTTCTACATTACAGCGTTTCTGTTGCATAAACTCCCCTGCTCAGAGTGGTACGGGAGATGCAGCCTCCCACAGTCCGACTTCATTTTATAGGAGGGTGTCTTTGAATATTCCGTCTCATTCCCTCAAAGCAACCAATTCAGAACAGTTTCTGCCCTGACAGAGGACGGGATAGAAGGGTAAGGACAGTGAGGACCAGGGAGAAGAGAACATAGCTAAGAAAGGGAGTTAACTGGGCTGGGGAGGAGAGAATCATATTCAGGCTTTTGGGACCCTGTGTCCCTTCCCATCCCTGAGGATGAGCACATGAAGATATGAGAAGCAGTAATGGAGGCAGGAGATAGGATAAAGTTACTTCTCCTCCAGCTTTTACAGGTCAGACCTGTTAATAGTCGGCCCTGCCCATCTCTTTTATTTTCTCCAAGATTGTGGCAGGTGGAAGCCACTATTAACTGCTTTGATGCTGCAGCAGCAGTCTAACTCTTCCGAAGATTAGGAAGTGAAGTTGCCACAGCTCCCAATTCCCAGCCCCTGTAAGAGGCCAGCACATTCTCGAACATATTCCAGGCTCAGCTAAAAAGTTACACTTCAGGAGACTTGAACTCACAGCCTCATATCATGTAGCAGTTAGTTAGCATAAACTAACTGCTAAAGTTGCCCCAAATCAAGGCAGCATGATGCCAGGACTTGATCTCTTGTCCTTCAGTCCCCCAGGTAGCCCCACTCTTCCCTTCCTGAGATGGACCAGCCATTCCTGCATGTAGCTTTGTGTTCAAGTGCCTGACTGTAAGCTGAAGGACACCTATGTGTATTTCTGACAGTGACATTAAGAGGGTGTTTTGCAAGATATTACAAATGCTTAGCAAGGTGTTCCTCCAAGTATTTCCTCTAGTTATCATTATGGTTTTATAAACTTTCATGGCCACAAAGAGTTACATTCAAATATATAAATTGGGAAACCTATAAACTAGATGTTTGTTGGACTTTTAGGACAAATAACAAATGCTCTAAATTTCTGCATCAGGGACCTTTCTCATCTGGGACCATTTTCAATGGCAGCTGGATTGTTATGGGTTGGGTACTACATTTTGCCCTGGCAGGAACAGAAGGCAAGCATGGAGAACTAGTGGAGAACAGTGGGTGAGAGGTACAGGGCAGCAAACTGCAGCTCTAGGTCATCAGGTTGGAACAGTGACAGCCATCCTAAGGTGGAAAGGGCTGCCTCTTTCTCAATTACTAAGCCAAGATAGGCAACGGCGAGAAAGGGACACCGCACAGGGCTAGGATGAGGAGATTGGCTGGCTTAGCTGAGGCCCAGGACTCCCTTTCGGACGGTCTGTATTACCCTATATGAAACTCTAGCCTAGCAACGCCCATAAGCCAGGATTGAGGGAGGAAGGAAGTGGATTAAAGAGGAGGGGAAGCGAGTGGGGAAGGCTACAGATCTTTACAAATTAGGACATATTTTTACAAGTTGCAAAAAGTTTGTAGGGTGGTGGAAAGGGTGGAGGCGTCAGGGGAGAGCATGAGAAGGCTGAGCAGAGCCAGGCTGTGGAAACGTAGGGAGTGACTTACCGTGAAAGGCAAGGAGCAGACGGCGAAGGTGATGGTCATAATAGCCAGGAGAATGAGGTGGTCCGTCTCCTCCGCCATGGACACCCTTTCCCCTCTCCTGCGGGCCCCGGGGCCGCCCCGGCCACTGCCCAAGGAAGGTCCACAGCGGCTTCTCCGACTTCGGCGGTGCATGCGGATGAGGTTGAGAATGACACTGAAGTTGCAGGCGAGCACCGCGACGATGAGAAGCAGCAGCAGGGTGGCGTACAGCTGCAGGTAAGCGGTCCGCCCGTGCCGGATGAAGCACCAGGTTCCGGGGCAGTACTGGACGTACTGCCCGTAGTCCAGCAGCGGCAGTGAGCAGAAGAGCAGGGAGACGGCATAGATGGCGGGCAGCACGGCCAGGCCCCCGGAGCGCGAGACGCGGCGCTGGTAGAAGTAGGGGTGCCCGATCGAGAGGTAGCGCTCCAGGGCCATGGCGAAGAGCATGAGCATCGTGGCCAGGCTGAAGAAGGTCATGGCGAAAGCGAAGTAGGTGCACGCGCGGCTCTCGGGCGCCAGTGCCACCAGGGTCTGGTTCCGCGCGTAAGAAGCTAGTACCACCGGGCTGATGAGGCAGGTCCCGAGCAGGTCGGTGAACACCAGCTCCGTCACCAGCACGTGGAACAAGGAGAGGGAGCTCCTGCGGCCGGCGCTGCACCCCGCGTCCCCCCGCCAGCGGCGCGCCAGCAGCGCCAGTGCTATGAGGTTCCCCAGCACCCCGGCCGAGAACATCACGGAGCTGATGGCTGGGCTTTCGCCCGGGGGAAGCCACTGTCGCGTCTCGCAGTCCTCAGGCCGGGAGTCATTGGAGGCATTGCCCATGGTGGGGTGCCTGGAAAAGAGATGTGCCCGCCTCTCCCGGCCTTTACCTGGGAGGAAGACGGTCTGAGAGCCGGAGCGTTCCGAGACTCAGAGGTAAAAGGGGAGGGACCGAAATCCAGAGCCCGCTTCCCGCACCCAGCGCGCCGACGGCGGCTTGCCCTGTGTCTCCTGCCGCGCGCCGAGTGGCGGCTCGGCTGCTGCATCCGAGCGGCGCTCGAGGATCCCGCGCCTACCCGCGCAGGCCAAGGCCGGGAGCCAGAGCCTAGGGGAGCCGTCGTCTCCGCCCCTACACCGTCGGGGGGCGGGCCCAGGAGTGCTGGCCAGGCCTTGCAAGTGCGAGTGTCCGCGAGCTGCCGGGGAGACAGGACGCGTCACACTGGTGGGGGCGTTCCGAGTGCCTGGGGCGCGCCGGCGGGGATGGAGAGAAGGCGTCTGAACACCCGCTGGGCGCGGCACTGGGCAGAGGCGCGCGTGTTGGCGGTGTACTGGAGCTGTCCTCAACCGGCCGGAGAGGCGTTTCTCGCTTCCTCGGCAGCGGGTACTCGAAGCGCACGGCAGTCTGACCTCGGCTGGGAAGCATTAAGCCCCAGCAGTGGGCTGGGAGGGAGTGCAGGAGCACTTGCGGGGTCGGCGCAGAATGCACAGAAGATCGGGGCAAAGAGCAAAGCAAAGAGACTCACCAAACAACGAAGTTAGGAGAATCCAATCCCATGAAATGAGCGGAACAAGGGAATAACAGTCCAAAGGCAGCTTGAAGTAAAACCAAAATGTTTTGCTTTGTTTTTTACCATTCCCAGGAAGATACACTAAAAGGTTGGGACAAAAATTGGGAGGAAGTGTAAAGCAAGTGTGTCCATCCAAGGAATCAAACCACGCAATGAGCACCACCGAGCGGCCTGTTGCACTGCCCCTTTGATTCGGTTACTAGCATTTCACCTTTTCCTATGTCAACAGCATAACGGATAACCACTTGGTTAAGCAACCATCAAAGAAAAAAAAAAAAAAAGAATGCTTCTTGTAATTGTACAGAATTGTGTTTGTGGATACATGAAAACCATTGCACATCACTGTTCTGTCCTTAAGCTCAGAGGCTCTGTAAGAAAATGTTGATATTTTGTTTAGCCGTTTATCTTTACATGTTCTATTAACCACGTAGTATCCCTCCAGAAAGACTCGTTCCTGGCAAAGTGTATTGGTAAGTGGCCAGTTTCAGACTGGAGCTGACAGTAATGGTTTCCTACCACATGTTGTCATAATTGCGTAGTCGTGAAAATGAGCTGATACTTAAAAACAAAACAAAATCCAGTTTGGCAGACAACATGGGTAATTGTGTTCTGTAAGAAATCACATTCACTTGGGGAAGGGAGGCCAGCTGGGAAGTGAAGGGTCTGATCTGCCTAGGGAACTGGCAAGAAAGAGTCATCACGTGGGAGGAAGCAAATTGCCTGCTGAAGAACCTATCTTGCTATAACCTGCTTACTCTCCATTAATATTTTTTGCCAACTTTGATGATTCTGGCCTGGGGATTGGAATGTGGAGTGGGGGATCCCACTAGGACAAGCATAATTTACTGGATCGCTTGCAAAGTTTACAGGCCTGTTTTCACGTATCAGCAGCCACTACCTCAATCCCTAAACTTCTCATGGCATGGATTGCTAGGAAAGAGGATCTTAACTCCTAGTTTTTCTTTCAAGCTATAAACTCTGCAGGTCAGTAACAACTTATCACCAATCTTTGCCTCCATCTCTGACTATTCCCCTACTCCAACTTTCCCCCCATCTCACCCCAAGCAATGGGGAAACATCAAACTTAAATCAGAAGTATTTCTTAATAGGAAAACACTATGAGTCTTGTTTATAGCATTCTGCACTGCAGTTTTACTATTAAATAAGGGATTTTTAGATTCACTAAATTTGCACAGTGCTTATTTCCAAATATATTTATACCTTTTTAATTTTCATAAGGCCCCTCACAACAAAAACCTGCTATTGAACCTTTCCTATGTATTTGTCTCTAGCTTTTCTTTGGATGGGTACCTGGTGGCAGGCCGGCCCCTGGTTTTTATGAATACCAGAGCAAGAGTGCGATTGAAGATCCTCTCCCAGGCCCCTGCCCCCTTGTCTTCCTAACCCCTGACTCAGTGTTGCACCACAAGGAGTCTTGCACAGAAATATGTGGACAGTATACTTCTTGATAACCAAGCTCTCTCCCAAAAGCCACCTGGGTCCTGGGGATGTGTACCTCAAACGTGCAGTTGACCCTTGATTGGATGGACCTAGGGAAGATGCCTGATCAAGCCCTGGAAGCAAGTTATGGGACCAATATCTGAGCAGGAAATTTCATGATCTCAGGTACCTGGAAGGTGGTCTAGAATGGAGGGTGAATGGGGTCTGGGTGAGTAGTGCCCTGAGGGGGTCTCACCTGTGGTAAGGTATGTGACAAGAGGAAGACTAGAGTGGGCCCTATAAATCTTGGGGGGCCGGTATCCGATTAATTGCTGTGCTGCTCAGCATTACTTGTTCAAATTACTCCTTTTAATTGCTTCCAGCATTTGGACAGAATACATACGTGTGTGTGTGTGTGTGTGTGTGTGTGTGTGTTTGGTTTAGCAGTTCTGCTATGTTCCATGTTGCTAGATTGCTGAGTAGTGCTGAGTAGGAGGGTTGATAAGTTTGCTGTCACTACATAGCAACTGGATCATCACATTTGTTCCTTTAAGTGCAAGTCTAATCTTGCTTGTCAGTTACCCCCAACTAATGTTGTGGTTTAAAAGCTACTTCTTCCCATTTCTAATTTTAGTGTCAACATCTTGATACAGTTTCAGTTTACATAGAGCCTAGAGTTTCTTAACAGAAAACAGATTAACACCCTCAATTCTAGAATTGAGCCGTATAACTTTGCTAATTGTTTAGTTCGTGTTTGTGGGGCCATTGTATGTGGGGAACACTCTGTGATGGTTAATTTTATGTGTGGACTTGACTAGGCCATGGGCTGCCCAGGTAGCTGGTTAAACTTGATGGTGGGGTATGTCTGTGAAAGTGTTTCTGGAGGAGATTAGTGTTTGAGTTGATGGACTGAGTAAAGCACATGCCCTCCTCAGTGTTGGTGGGCTTCATCCAATCCATTAGGGCTTGAATAGAACTAAAAAGGTTGGGGAAGGTGGAATTCACTCTCTGCCTCACTGCACGAGTTGGGACATTGATCTTCTGCTGTTGGCACTCATGGTTTTCAGGCCTTCAGACCAGGACTGGAATCTACACCATTGGCTCTTCAACTCTCAGACCTTCAAACTTTGTCACCAGCTTTACTGGGTCTCCAACTTGTACTTGACAGATTGTGGGACTTCTCAGCCTCCATAATTGCATGAGTCGATACTTTATAATAAATATGTCTCTATATATCCATCCCACTAGCTCTCTTTCTCTGGAAAACCCTGACTAATACACACTTCTTAAAGTCTAAAGTTCATAGTGTTCATTTATGTATCCATGAACTCAAAGGACTGTGGAAGGTGGGTTACTTCCTCTAGGTCATTCTTCAAGAGAAAGCAAAGATAAACATGAAGGAAAGGAGAATTGCTTGGGCAGAAAGCTAACAATTCTTGTTCATAGTTCTATTGATGTTACTTTCGTCGTTCAAAAGATGAGTTTAAATTTATATTTTATGATTCCTAAGCATTCATGAATACTCTTTTTTTTTTTCAAATTGAGTTCTAAGAACACCATCTGTGTCCTGTAGTATTTGAGACAAGGTCTACACCACTTCACAGCAGGAAGCAGAAGCCACCAAGAAAAGAGGCAGGATTTATTGGAAGCACACAGTTGTAGTTCACTGCCCACTGGGGATCTATTTTTTTTCTCATTAAGAAGTTCAAAGGTTGTAAGCTGGTTGAACTTCCAGGAGCCAGGCTGCTTCTTCCTCTAGCCCTGTGATTCCTAGTAATGCTGGCTTTGTGTCTCCATGCTTTTCCCATGTAGCTAGCAGCTGCTGCCTGTATCAGTCAGGATTCAACCAGAGAAGCAGAGCCACTACGAGTGATTAAAAAAACATGGAATTTATTATTAGGCACTAGGCCTGCCTTGACCAATATTGTAGCCACTAGCCACATCTGGCTATTTAAATTTAAATTAATTAACATTAAATAAGTGTAACAACTTAGCTCCTCTGTGGCACTAGGTACATTTCAAATGCTCAATAGCCACATGTGACTTGTGGCTATCATACTGGGCAGCTCAGGTATAAAACACTTCCATCATCACAGAAAGTTCTACTGGACAGTGCTGCACTAGACCTTGCAGGATGAGACCTGGTGGAGGAGTCCTGGCATGGCTGTTTGTTATCTTTGGTTCTAGTGTTGAGTCTGAAGTCACTATAGGTCAGCCAGGATTGCAGTCGGAGTAGAAAGTTGGATGTGGATGATAGCAGGAACAGACTGGAATCTGTGAGAACAAACTGGAATTCATGAATGACTGAAGTCCTTTAGGACAGACTGGATCTACATGTGTCTCTCACTACCTCCAGCCTCAATAATACAGGTGTCCTGCAAAACATGCTGGCATCCTTTACCGAGCTACAGATGCACTTGGCTTAGGACTTTAAGAAACCATAGGAGGTGGTCTGGTGGGAGCAGGAGGAACTGTGAGGCTTGCTCCTGCTCATGCCAGCAAGGTAAGGCAGCAGGTCAGTGACAATGTGTGAAAACTGCCAATGTTCCTTACACCTTGTGTTGTCCTTTACAGCATAAAAACCATGGCTGCTGCTTGGCTGCTGCCTCTCAGATCTCATGCAATATTTCCCTTGTGGCTGATGCTGGAACTATGGGAGGATTCTGGATAACAGATGCTGCTTACACCAACACAATGCAAAGCCAACACACTATCCTACAGGTCTAGACATCAAGTCTACCTGGAAGCCAGGGGCAAAGGAGAGACAGTGCCAGTGAGCTTGCTTTCTCGTGCCTGTTTCTTCCATCAGGAAAGCAAAAGGCTTTCTAGAAGCATCCAGATAGACTTCCCTCTGTCTTTTTAGCCAGAATTTGGTCACATTGTCATCCCTTAACTCCAAAAAAGGCCTACAGAGGGGCTGCTGAGTTTTTCCAGCCTCTTCTAGAGTAGAACCAGGGAAGGGAGAGGGGCTGGGCATGGCTATCAAGTTAGTCACCCAAAGGGGCCTGCTGCAGATCTGCGTGGTGCATTCCCCATCACTCCCCTACTGATAGCCAGAGAAGAAGCTCAAGAATGCCTATTCCAAATCCTTCTTGGTATGTGAAGAAATGGAGGCATTGAAAGATGAAGTGGCTTACTCAAGGACACACAGAGTTAGTGCAATAAATTTGGGAGTATGGTAGCCAAACCATCTTATTTATGCTCCAGGCCACTATATATTGCACATACTGCCCATTAAAAGCCAGAAAGAAGTACATGGCAGGATCCTTATACTCAGCACGAGAACCAAATCACTCAACAAAATTTAAGTCTTACTTTTTGTTTGATGGTAAAGTTTGGAAAGATTACGCACATCTAGTATGATCAAAGACATAGAGAAATGGGTCCGTTGTTGGTGACAGTGTGAGTGCAGTATTTATATGCATAAGGATTTGCATAGAACAGCATCTATAAGGATGTTCAACAAAATATTAATAGTAATTAAGTGGTACTTTCTTCCTTATACCTGTCTGTTTTGGTTGATTTTTCTGTAAGTATGTATTACTTTTATATTAGAATGCAAGGAAGCCGATTTTTGTTTAGAAAAAAATGGTCATCATTGGAGGACATGGTCTTCCTACTTGGTAGAAGGCGGGGACTTAGATGTTAGTGATTTAAATTCTCTTCCAGTTCTACTCTTTAATGAGTGGGCAGGTCATGTCAGTTGTTTGAAGCCAATCAAGAGGATTGGAGATACTATCCTTATGCTTTTCACAAGGGTTTTACAACTGACATGTTTACTTGAAGATTGGAAACCATTACACATTATGCGTCGTTTCTATCAAAATAATACCTTCCTTCACCTCAAGCAACTACTTTGACATTATATTATTGTCATCCCTGAATGTCATTGCTTAATCCAGTTCTGACACTAGCATTGCCAGGAAGTTCCTCTTTCCTAAAGGTGGTAACTAGTCCACCAAAATGTAAAAAAAAAAAAAAAAAAAAAAAGTCAATAGAAACCGACTTTCAGATAACCTGGATTTTGAATTTAATAATTATGTTCAAAGAATTAGAGAAATTGTCAATGGACAAGTAGGGAATCTCAGTAGAGAAATGGAAACTCTAAAAAGAACGCAAAGGAAATCCCAGAATTAAAATTTACAGCAGGTTGGAGTTGGCGGAAGAGTGAACTTGACGACTAGTCATTTCTTTCCATGTCCTCATTACTTCTGCGCTCATGGGAAATATTCTCACTCTTTCCATACCGTGTAAGGCTTAGAGAATTATTGTTTCCTCCTGCTCGCCCTGTTTATACCCAAGTGAGGCATAGGTTTTCTACGATGTCAGATCCCTGAAACTTCTCTGAGATTTGGGAGTACAGGACCACTTTTTCAAGAAATCTCTGTGTTAATATCTAAAAGCTCTCCTTGTTCTCTTGAGCTTCACCCTCTCTCCTTCACAGGCTGAGGAATTAGATGGGGGGGAGATGTGGTGAAACTTTGCTGTTCTTCATTTTCTGTCATCTGGGCCTCCTCTAAGCCTAGGCTTTGGAAAGTCATAAGCCAATAATTGATACCTGTGTTCTTCAAGTTCTGTTATATTGTTCTTTCTCCGAGGGAGTAAGCAGAGAACACTCTAGCTGCTGCTAAAACTGGGGAAAGCTCTGGAGTATCAGCAAATACTGGGCAAAAAGTACAGAGGTTAATATGTCGAATTATTATCTGGCTACATTTGCTTTCATGTAGGTGTGTATGTGTATCCAAGGTTCAGTGGAACACACTACAACCTCACAGGATTGTTTGAGAAACAATTTGATAAAGTCTTTGCAAAACCTTGAGTCAATAAAAAGTGCTTTACAAATGGATGCAAGAGTACAACAGTTCTCTTGTCCTCAGTCAGGAAATATCAGACAGGTAAGTCTACAACACTCCTTATTAGTGCCAGGAGTTAGATCAAACAAGTTACCATGCTCATGATAGGAAGGCGGATTTCCTGTGACCCTAATTTCCTTTCTAAGATTGATAGAGGATACAGAATGCCATTTATTTATTTTTTATTTTTTTTTAATTTTTGAGACGGAGTCTCGCTCTGTCGCCCAGGCTGGAGTGCAGTGGCCGGATCTCAGCTCACTGCAAGCTCCGCCTCCCGGGTTCACGCCATTCTCCTGCCTCAGCCTCCCGAGTAGCTGGGACTACAGGCGCCCGCTACATCGCCCGGCTAGTTTTTTTGTATTTTTTTAGTAGAGACGGGGTTTCACTGTGTTATTAGCCAGGATGGTCTCGATCTCCTGACCTCGTGATCCGCCCGTCTCGGCCTCCCAAAGTGCTGGGATTACAGGCTTGAGCCACTGCGCCCGGCCCAGAATGCCATTTAATGATGAAAATTTCTTTTTCTTAGAGAAGTTTGCTTTCAAGAACAGAACGAACTGTGAGGTAGAACAACACATGTAACACCAAAAGCAAGGCTATGGTTATTTAGTTTGTTCTTATAAAGTAACAACTCATTATAGAAAATTTTTTAAAAATAGAAGGAAAAAAGTCACCCATGAATTGCCCTTCAGAAATGGTAACTCTAAACATTTTGATGGGTTTCCTTCCACTTTTCTTCTATGCATTGTTTTTCATAGTTATGATAACATTGCATATAAAATTTTATTTACTGCTTTTCAAAAACTTAACATTATAATAACTTACGTTACATATATGTTTGAAAAGTCTTAAACATATGTATGTCCTGAGACCCAAAAGTTGCATTTCTAGAAATCTATCATATTGATTTCTATATTTACTGGGGATATATTTACTGAGGCAGCATGGTATAGTTTTAAGAGCATGGGCTTTGGAGTCAGATTGCTATGAAATCAAATTTTAGCTCTGTTCTTAAGCAAGTTACCTCACTTCTATGTGCCTCCATTTCCTTATCTGTAATATGGGGATAATAGCAGTACCTGTAATACTTCATAGGTTGCAGTTGAACCCAGGACCTGGCCCATAGAAAGCATTTAGCAGGTGTTAGCTATTTTAATATTGAGCACTTATTATGTGCCAGGCCCTGAGGGACCATGCTGACATGGTCTGTGCCCTAAAGAAGCTTATAATAATAATGATGACAAAACCACAGTTTATTAAGGGCTCGTTATATTCCCCAAACCGCTAAGGGCTTCATATGCATTATTTCATTCATCTTATTTATTTCTTTTTTTAGAGATAGAGTCTCATTTTGTCACCCAGGCTGGAGTGAAGTAGCACAATCATAACTCATTGTAGCCTTGAACTTCTGGGCTCAAGCCATCCTCCCACCTCAACCATCTGAGCAGCTGGGACTACAGATGTGCACTATCATGCCTCGCTAATTTTTTAGTTTTGTATAGACGGGGTCTCACTATGTTGCCCAAGCTAGTCTCAAACTCCTGGCCTCAAGTAGTCCTCCTGCTTCAGCCTCCCCAAGTGTCATTAATCTTTATAACAATTCTATAGGAGGGGTCAGATATATCTCCATTTTACAGATGAGAAAACCAAGGCTGAAAGAGTAAGTATTCAAAGTTGTAAGTATAAAGAAGTTCCTTTCAGTATTATCTATAATACATTAACATTGGGAACTAGCCCAGCTGTCAGTCAAAAGGGAGTTATACAAATATATTATGTGTATCTGTTCAATGGTATATTATGCAACTTTTTAAAAATATAGATCTGCATGTATTGACATGGGTAGATATCTACAATGTCGAGTGGATGAAGTGAATCATGAAACACTATGGATAATGTGGTTAATTTTTATAAAAATAAACACTTATATCAAGATATAGGGCTAGTGCACTTTTTTTTTTTTTTTTTTTTGAAACGGAGTCTTGCTCTGTTGCCCAGGCTGGAGTGCTGTGGGGCGATCTCGGCTCACTGTAAGTTCTGCCTCCCAGGTTCACGCCGTTCTCCTGCCTCAGCCTCCTAAGTAGCTGGGACTACAGGCGCCTGCCACCACGCCCGGCTAATTTTTTGTATTTTTTAGTAGAGTTGGGGTTTCACTGTGTTAGCCAGGATGGTCTCAATCTCCTGACCTCGTGATCCACCCACCGCGGCTCCCAAAGTGCTGGGATTATAGGCATGAGCCACCACGCCTGGCTGCTACTGGACTTTTCATTGAAAAAAAAGTTCCAGTATGTACTCTTCACTGTTACCTCTTTTCATAAACATTAAAATTACTTATTCAAATTCTACTTATTAAAAGATCAATGCTCAATGTTAAAACAATTATCATTTTAATAAATAATAAATATTTAATACCTAGTATATCAGTTACCCATTTCTGTATAACAGGCCCGCTTCAAAATTGAGTGGTTTGAAACAGTCCATTTTATTGTTTTATGTTCAGTGGGTCAATTATGCTGGGCTGGACTCAGCTAGGAGGTTCTTGTGCTGGTCTTGTATAGACTTATTCTTGTGGCTGCAGTCTTCTGGTGGCTTGACTGCGGACTGGTTTGTCTGGGAGGCCTCAGTCGGCAGGGCTTGTCTCATTTCCCAGCATGTTAGCTTGGGCCAGCTCCTATGGTGGCACAATGTTCCAAAAGGGCGAAAGTGAATGCTGTAAGGCCCAGATGCGGAAGTTTCACACCATCATTTCCACCACATTCTGCTAATCAACGTAAGTCCCAAGGCCTGACTGGATAAAAGGAGGGGGAAACAGACTACCTCTTGATGGGAGCAGTGTGCGTACAGCGACGAAGGAATGATTGCAGTCATTTTTGTAAACAATCTGCCATTCCTAGTATAAAATCAATACTTACCATAATTATGATATTTACACAATAGCTTTATTTTCTTTCACATGAAAACAAAAAGTATTAACCCACAGAGAATTTCTCTCCTGGACCATTTATCATACTTTGAGTTTCTGACTCACTTTCCACTGTGAGAAAATAGCTATCACTTGACATAATTGGAAAAAGGGCAAAAAAGGAGTCAGCTTATACCCTGGACGTTTGCCACTTCCATTTCTGTTGCCTGCCCCCAGGATCCAATACATAGTATCACAATGGGAAATACAAAATCCCCACTCTCCCTTCTCCAGTTTCAACTGTTCCTTCTGTGTTTTCTCCAGTGTCCTCACATCAAATCCAGGAGAATTAGGGGAGAGGAGAGCACTTCAGAAAGATAGCAGATGAAAATGTGATTCCTTTTTATTATGTGAGGATGTAGAGACGTATTCTGTAATCTGGCTTGATATCAAATATTGTCACAGAGGGTGTGTTTCGTTATAGGATAATTATGTGCTAAAAGGGAAACTCTTCCAGCCTATTGCTGAGTTCTATGTTTTCTCCTTCCCATAGCCCTTATCGCCTTCTAACATACCATGTAATTTAGTTATTTACTGTTTTTTGCTTGTGAACTGTTTCTCCCTGCTGGGATATAAGTCTCCAGAGGGCAGGAAACTTTGTCTTTTTAATTGATTGTTGTATCCACAAGGATTAAAACAGTGCCTGGCATAGAGTAAGTGCTCAATACAGATGTGTTGAATGAATGAAGGAGGGAATGGGAGACTTGGCCAGTGCTGCTGGAAGGTCTAATAAGATGAGTGCAGATATCTGGCCTTGACTTTTGTGGAATGTAGCTACACTGGGGACCCTGCTGAGAGCTCTTTCTGTAGAATGGTGGGAATAAAAACCTGAATAGAGTGAAGCTAAGGAACAGAATGGGGGAGAAATAAAAGGTGAGAAAGTAAAGCTAGGAATGAAAACAACAATATGAATGAGTTTGAAGAGCTTTGAGAGTGTTGAAAAATTTAGTGGTAGCTGGAGGGGCCATGAGGTCAAGAGAAGTTTGCTTTTTAAAATGGATAATAACATATAGATGGAAATCATCCTTAAGGGAGGGAGAAAAAGATGATACAGAAGAGAAAAAGTGTACTTGCCAGTGCAGACACCTTGAGAACATGAGAGGGATGTAGGGCACAAGTAGAGGAGTGCCATGAAGAGCAGCAGGTGCCTTTCTTCCACTGAAGCATAGAAGCCAGTGTATGTGGGCACAGGTGCAGGGAGTTTGCTGGAACTGGTAGCGCAGGATGAGGAGGTTGTGGAAGGAAAAAGAGGGAATGTTGACGATTTCAAGTAGAAATGATGTGTATTACTTCCTGGAATAGAAAAGTGCATTCACTGGGAAAATGTGCTCATTAATATCTCAATGAGGATACAACGTAGTGGAACTTGGCATTTATAAAGGCAGCACGCTACACTTCCTTCTGAAACTGGTTTCACATCCATTGTTCTAGATCTCAGTGGATGGCATTATTGCCCACGCAGTTGCCCAAGCTAGAAACCTGGAGTCATCCTTGACTTTTTCCTCTTCCTTGGCCTCTACATCTAAATAATCACCAAATCCTGTTGGTGATTATTTCTTATTTGTTTGTTTGTTTGTTTATTCAGGGCCTCTCTCTGTCACTCAGGCTGGAGTACAGTAGCACGTTCACAGCTTACTGCAGCCTCGACCTCCTGGGCTTGAGCAGTCCTCCTGCCTTGGCCTCCAAAAGTGCTGGGATTATGGGCATGAGCCATGGCATCCGGCCCTTCTGACTACTTCTAAATACATTGAGAGCTGTTCACTTCTCTGTATACCCACTGCTACTTTCTTAGATCTAGTTACTTGAATCACTGCAGGTTAGGTCCCTCACTGGATTTCCAGCCTCTAGTCCTGTTCACATCTGTGAAATACTCCATATTATAGCCTGATCACCTGATCATTCCAAAAAGGAGATCTGATCATGATACTCCCCTGCAATGCCTGTTCATTGTCTCTTGGTCGCCTTCAGGTGAAAGTCTGAATTCTGCAACTTGGCATACAAGACTCTTCATGCCCTGGCTCCTGCCTACCTCTCCACGAGGCCATATTATTGTCAGAGAAGAGACAACAATAAAGTTTTGAAAACTGATAAGAAAATGGACAACAAATCACGGACTTGGCAAATAAGGATACTTTTTATGCGTGTGAATTGTAAACCTGAAGATTAAAAAGTGGAACTTTTTTACAGTAGACAAAACATACACAGATATATAGTCTAAGAGTATTTCTAAATCAATGACAGAGAAGAACATTAACAAAAAGTATTAAGCATAAATTGGGGACTGAGATAATGCCCAGAGGAAGGAAAATTATCTGTAAAATCTAAGTTAAAAACTATGTCCAATGCAAAGGCCTAAGAATGATACAATGGACTTTGGAGACTGGGGGAAAGGGTGGGAGAGGGGTGAGGGATAAAAGACTACACACTGGATACAATGTACACTGCTTGGGTGATAGGTGCACCAAAATCTCAGAAATCGCCACTAAAGAAGTCATTCATGTACAAAAATAAACAAGTAGACAAATACAAAAGAAATGCTAAAATATTTTAATGGAAAATAAAATAAAAGTATGTCCAAATTGGGAGCCCACGCTTACCCAAATTTGCAACAATTTGAACATCAAAAGAACAGTGATGTAATGAATTGAATCACACTAAATTTTAAAAATCCATGTTTCTATAGGGATACTAAAAAAAGAGAAAGCCAAAGAGAGAACTCATAAGCCATCATTTGAGATGGCTTGATAATTGACTTCTTACTTTGACAAGGGTAACTAAAGAAAGAATTAAGCATTTATCTAACCTTTATGTAAGGAATGTATCTTAGAGTAACCAAATAGCTCCAACTGAAAGAGAAAGTTCTATTTTCAGAAGAATGCTTGCCAAGAATGTAGAAGGACAGAATTAGAAAATCAACATTCTGTCACTCAATAAAAGGCTTAGACTATTACCCTAACCCAGGGATGAATCTTAGCAAGCAATTAATATTTATCTTCTCTAATATGATGAAGATGCAGTGTGAAGTATACCAGCATCTATGATAGATTTAAAAATTAACTTGAATTCATCGTATTTAGTTTTAACTTCAGATGTAAACTTCAGCAGCTGAGAAACAAGTTGAATGCCATGGTAAATGGCAAGCAGACAAAGTCAGGAATTAGGAAAACTGTCCTGGTTGGCTCTTCAACAAGTCAGAGTCATTAAAAAGAAGAAAGACAGGGCTGGGTGCAGTGGCTCATGCCTGTAAGCCCAGTACTTTGGGAGACTGAGGTGGGTGGATTGCTTGAGCCCAGGAGTTTGAGACCAGCCTGGGCAACATGGCAAAAACCTATCTCTATTTAAAAATACAAAAAGTAGCCAGGCATGGTGGTGCCCACCTATAGTCCCAGCTACTTGGGAAGCTGAAGCAGGAGGATCGATTGAGTCCAGGAGGTCGAGGTTGCAGTGAGCTGTGATTGTACCACAACACTCCAGCCTGGGTGATAGAGCAAGACTCTGTCGCAAAACAAAAAAAGAAGGAAGAAGAAGAGAAACTGGGCTCGATTAAGAGATTCAAAGGACATTTCACCCAGAAGCAATGCATGCTCCTGGATTGGGCTGTGGGTTGAACAAATTAGCTATAAGGGACACTTTGGGAACAGATTGTGGAAATTTGAATATGGACTAGATATTAGATAAGATGAAAATGTATTCACATGGAAAGCTGGAGAACCTTAAGTTAAATTAGCAGGGGTTTTGGGTTTTGGAGGGTAACTTTTACAATGCTCACATCCTTTTAAATAATTAAAAGTAATTACAATACTAAGTAGTAGTAGTAGTTTGAAAGTGCAAAGAAGATGGATGAAGATGTCCCGACAGGCAAGGAGTGAAGCTCAGCACCTCCATTTTGGGCAAGGGCTCCATGGCGGGGATGGTCCTGCAGGATCCTGGCCTTTTATCTCATCTGTCAGACTACACCCAATAGAGGAAATGAGATTCCTGAGCAAGCCTTCCCCAAATAGAAAAGTTTTATGGGCATTTCTACCTCTAGATTCCATGAGAAATAGTTCATCTGCTGTTCTCTTAGGACTTGTTATGTTATTTGAAAAGATGGTCATTGTTCAGGTCAGAAGGAAAAAGAGTTCTCAGGTTCCTATCATCCCCATCTCTTATGGCCTTTGTTGCTGTCTGAGTATATACAGATGGAAGGAGGAATAAGTACTTGTGAAGAAGCTATGGTTGTTCATGTTGCTCTTGATTCCAAGTAGCTTTGTGGCAAAACTGGGTTACGAAAAGGAAATTATGCACCTTAATTAGGGTTTTTGAAATTCAAATCAAACAAACTTGAGAACATTTAGAGTGGACTCAGAGCTAGAAAGTGGCTGACCCTGAGGACTGTCCAAAGTGAAACCCCATCTCCTTTTGCAATTGGCATAGCAAGAGACATATTGGATCCTTGATCAGAGTTGTCCTGCCTGGTTAGACACCTAGTCAAATTAACTAATGCATTAAAGATACAAATTCTTCCCTTTTCTTTTTTTGGTGCCCTGTGGAACTCAGCATTAATAGGATACCAACTACAAACAAACAACAAACAAACAAAAAATTAAATGGGCTGATAGCACTTTTCTTTGGAAGTTCAAGGAAAAGTTATTAAACCATAATTCCATGTCAGTAATATTAGGACTTTGAGAGTAGCTTGCTTCCTTGATTTTCTTTTCCTTTTCACCATTTTCATCTCTGCTGGGAACTTCAACTCAAAAAGATGATATACTCAATGCAAGAAAATCGATGTCACTTAAAAGCAGCGCTAATAATAGAAAATAAATTATTTATAGCTAGAGGTCATCTTCTGTATCTAAGACTAGATTATCTACACCAGACTACACTACTGATAAACTGCAGTAGATTACTGTGTTTTCTTGCCCTTCTAAAATTCTTGACTATTGTGAAACAGATCGTTATGGTTATGAAGTATTTCAAGCACTTGCGCTCCCTCTAGAGGAGCAATATAAAAAAACTCAGGGCTGTCAGTGCCAAGATTTTGAGGTTAAATTTTGGAGTCATTTAAAGAAGAAAGAGATCATGTGGAAATAATTATCAAAATCTAATTTTAATTAACTATAATTTATAAATTATAAAAGTAGTACTTCTCTATAAGCATACATTTTAATATTAGTTTCTAAATTGAAATACTTTCCACTTTTGTCTGCTACACAATACACATAAAATGCTGCTTCCTGTTTTATTTTCTCACATTGCATTTTCTTTTTAATTTTTTAACTGTTTTTTGAGACAGGGTGTCATTCTGTCGCCCAGGCTGGAGTCCAGTGGTTCAATCTCGGCTCACTGCAACCTTTGCCTCCTGGGTTCAACCGATCCTCCCACCTCAGCCTCCTGAGTAGCTGAGACCACAGGTGCTTGCCACCATGCCTGGTTAATTTTTTGTTTTTTTGGTAGTGATGGGGTTTTGCTAATGTTACCCATGCTGGTCTTGACTCCTGGCCTCAAACAATCTGCCCACCTCGGCCTCCCAAAGTGCTGGGATTATAGGCATAAGCCACTGCGCCTGGACTACTTCTTGTTTGTTTGTTTGTTTTTGAGACAGAGTCTCACTCTGTTGCCCAGGCTGGAGTGCAGTGACACGATCTCGGCTCACTGCAACCTCTGCCTCCTGGGTTCAAGCGATTCTCCCACCTCAGCCTCCCAAGTAGCTGGGATGCCCGGACATAAAAAATTAGCCATGCACTGCTAATTTTTTGTATTTTAGTAGAGATGGGGGTCTTACCATTTTGCCCAGCCTGGTCTCGAACTCCTGAGCTCAAGCAATCTGCCCACCTCGGCCTCCCAAAGTGCTAGGATTACAGGTGTGAACCACCGTGCCCGGCCTTACTTCTTATATTTTTTGAATAACATTCTATTTATCATATCTACTGAGTAAATTGTAGTAATTTCTCCTACTGCTGGACGGCTAGATTGTTTTTAATTATTCAAGAACAACTACACTTAACATTTGTATGCATGTAGCATTTTTATGTTTGGGGTCTGTTTCTAGGAGTAAATCTTAGCCTTGAAATTACTAAATCAGAGAATATGATCTTTTGGGGAAATGACAGCACATATTTCCACATCACTTCCTAACAGAGTTATGCTAATTTATAAATCACCAGCAATGTATGAAAATATCGATTTCAACACACCCTTCCAGCACTGGGTACTACTTTTTAAAAAATGTTTTGATAATTTAGTGGGCCAAAAAATGCCATTTCATGGTTTTAATTTGAACTTTGTGGGTGAGGTCAAACATTTTTCCAAGTTCATGAGTTTTATTTCCTCCTTTGAGAATTCTCTGTTCATGTTTTTAATGCATTTATCTTTGGGGACAATGCTTTCTTAGTTATGTGAGCTCTTACTATCATTACAAGTATGTTACCACTGCCACCACTACTAATTAGCTATCATTTGTCAGCCAACCATAATAAGTAGAATGTATGCCAAGAGCTTTATGTATATTTATGCCTTGCCACAACCTGCAAGAAGGAAGGAAATTGAGGTTTAGAGAAGCTAAAGGACTTATCCAAGGCCACATGGCCTGGACAAAATACTTTCTACTATCACCTCTGCTTCATATAAAGATACAATACAGCCATGTCCTGCATAAAGCCATTTCTGTCAACAATGGACTGCATATATGGTGGTGGCCATACAGTAAGCTGAAGTTAATTTATCAAAGAAAACACCCTATTTTTAAATAAAAATAGATTTAATGTAAGTGTACAGTATTTATAAAGTCTACAGTAGTGTATAGTAATGTCCTAGGCCTTCACCTGCACTCACCACCCACTCACTGTCTCATCCAGAGCAACTTCCAGTCCTACAAGGTCCATTCATGGTAAGTGCCCTACACAGGTGCACCATTTTTTCCTTTAATACTATATTTTTACTGTACCTTTTCTATGTTTAGATGTGTTAGATATACAAATGCTTACCACTGTGTTACAATTGCCTACAGTTTTCAATATAGTAACATGTTGTACTGGTTGGCAGTCTAGGAGCAATAGGCCATACCATATAGCCTAGGTGTGCAGTAGGCTGTACCATCTAGGTTTGTGTAAATACAGGGTATGATGTTCTCACTACAAACTGCTTAAACACACATTTCTCAGAATGCATATCTTCATTAAGCAATATGTGACTGTATATTTTTATTAATATATAAAATATATTAACTCTTTGCAATATTTTTCCCAGGGCTGTCTGCCCTTTTATTTTACCTACTTTTTTTGACATATAGAAGCAGCAAATACTAATGTAACTATAACATTTCCAAAGCCAAACACACTTGGTTTTAATTATATTTCATAATGGCTATTTGCAGTAATAAAAAGATCAGACATGATTGGCTTTCTTTAAAAAAAAAAAGAAGTTAGAGTTTAGATGAATGTGCTCCAAATTGTCAAACAGTTATTCCTAAATCATATATTGACTAACTTTTGTCTTCCTCATTGATTTGTGAGGCATTCTTTGTTATTCATATACTAAGACCATATTTGGACTTAACTTTTTCATCGATCTAGGCTATTCTTTGTACAATTACCACATCGTTTTAATTATATCATTGTAAGATGATTAAAACAGAATGAGACTCACCTTCTAACAACTATTTTTTTTCTGAATTTTCTTCCTTTTTTATTCTCTAAGTGAACTTTGAGATCATTTTGTCAAAGTAGGCAAAATCCCCCCAAAACCTATGTTTTTCTTTTAAAGAAAGAACTCAGAGCAGGAGAGATTTTGATTGTGGTTACATTAGACCTATAAATTAATTTTGAACATCATTTTTACATCCAGTCTTCCTAATCAGGAATAATCATCTGGTTACTTTTTCAAGTTTTATTTTATATTTCTTAATATAATTGTGTTTTTACTTCACGTTGTCACTACATGTCTTGTTAAGATTATTTCCAGGCATTACATATGTTTTAGTTACTATTGCATATAGGACCTTTTGTTTGTTGGTTTGTATATGTTACTGCTAGTACATAAACATATTATTGACTCTATATTGTCATATTTATAAGTTCTTATATATTTTAATAGTTTATCAGATAATTCCTTTATATTTTATAGTTACACAAGATCAGTTTTAAATGATATATTTCTTCTTGTGTGTGTAGTAAAGAGACACCACAGCAGACCTGAGACTGCTATTTTTAGAAAGGCCTGCTTGCAAGGTTGCCCATGGTTGGCATCTGGTAACCTGGATTTTGGGAGGGTTCCCACCATTTCTTACATGATAAGGGTGGTTTACTGTGTTGGGATTGCTTTGTGCACATAACATAGTGTATGCTGAACAGCTGCTATTTGTCTAGGAATTTGAAATTTTGGTATGTGCCAGGCATAGGCTGCCTATACCACCAACTCTCCAAAAAACCTCGGGCACTGAGTCTCTAGTGAGCATCCCTGATAGGTAACACTTCACCCATATTGTCACCTTGTTGCTGAAGAAGGAAGCACATCCCTGTGCCTCTGATGGGAGAAGCCTCTAGGAAGTCTGCATCTGGCTTCCTCCTGACTTCATTCCATGTGATTCTTCCCTTTGGTTTTTTTGCTTTGTATCCTTTCCCTATAATCAACCGTAGCCATGAATGCAACCGTATGCTGAGTCCTGCAAGTCTGTCTAGAGAAGTCTTGAAACCAGAGGTGGTCTTGGGGACCCTTGACGCAATTTGTAATGCTTATCTGTTCTGTGTGGTATTTTTGGCCAAGTCTAGGTATCAATGTGTGTGTGCCAGGTACACCACTGCTTTGTGGATGACTTCAATCATTTCTGATCTGAGTTTGGGGGGCACACAGGTGAAAAAAAAGAAAAAAAAGTCCAATAATATGCACCAATGAATGCTTAATCACAGCTTCCTTTTGGGCCACTGGAGTTAGAATCTGTTTCATTTCATCCATAATAAGCTCTTAATTTTTCTGGCTGTACCTCTAATATTTTATCTGGAGTTGGGCGATCGACTGACTTGTAAAGGTGAAATGTGTTCCCATAGAACTCTTTCGTTAGCATGTTCCTCTGCTCCAAAGTGGCTTTGTCATTATATGTGTCCTCCACTATGGCTGATGCTTCTGCCTGCCACAGCATCTTCCTCACGGGGCCTTTAAAACTTCTCATTATCTCTGCAATCTGTGGTTGACTTCCATACGTGAGACATTTCTTTAAAATATTTCTGGAGTATTTGACTTTACTTAATTCAACCAAATTATCTCCCAATTCTTCAAAAGCCTGTTTTGACTATTCTTCGTTACCACACTGAATGTAACACTGGATCACATGAGTTGAATCATGTGCAAATGCAATTGTTTGTTTGTTTGTTTGAGACAAAGTCTTGCTCTGTCCCCTAAGCTGGAGTGCAGTGGCACCATCTCAGCTCACTGCAAGCTCTGCCTCCCAGGCTCAAGGATTCTCATGCCTCATCCTCCTGAGTAGCTGGGATTACAGGCATGTGCCAACATGTCCAGCTAAAAATGCAATAGTTTTAATTTTCCCTTGAATCAACTTCTGCAAGTCATTCATTAACTTTACTCTTTTTTCTTTGTCACAGTCTTTCCTACTTAAAGTCATCCAAATCTGCTTTGCTCACACAACAGTGTCATAGTTACTTTTATCACTGAGTTGCCTGCTTTGCTTCAGTTCTTTCTTTTTCTTTTTGAAGTCGTCCCATTTGGATTTCTTGGCTGCTGATTCACTACTTTTGCCATCTGGCTGGAGTTTTCTCCTCTTGTTGAATTTATTTGCTGGCTGGAATTTGTTCCTTGGTGCTTTGTCCTATTGTTGCTTACTCTTTAACTGCTTCACACCCTTTCCCCTGGTTTTGTGACACTTTTCTCAACGTTCTTAGACATGGTTTTGGATCCATCTTCCTTAGCAACTTTTCTTGGAAATGTCTTTGAAGAACAAGAATCACTGTGTTTATGAAATCAGTTTTCTTTTTTTTTTTTTTTTTTTTTTTTTTTTGATGCCTTTGTACTCTTTCCTGTGAATTGTTGTTTCCCCTTTGACTTCCACTGTAGCAACTTGCACACATGGGGCCGACCACATATTGACTTTTTAACCATAAAACTTACTGCCTTAAATTCTACTTAGCCTAATATTACTTTGTATTCACATTTGAAGTATAAATCTTTGTTCCATTTTTATCTTTAGCTCTTTGGGCGGGGGGCTGTCATTTTTCTTTTGGATGTGCCAATTGTCAATCAAGGAATATGGCCAGGGCATGTCCCATTCAGTTTTGGAGGTTTATCTGCCAAAGTTAAGGACACATGACCGGGAAATAGGTCTATTCCTTTTTGTGAAGATGATTTTGAGGGCTTCAATATTTAAAGGGGAAAGGGCAGGATATTGAGAAATACACAATGTTCGTGTGAGGGGGCAGGGGAAAATAGTCATTCCTGCCTTGGTCTGGCTCAGTGAATCTGCATTTTTACATAAGATTAATGTATATGATAGGGCAGAGGAAACAATCAGATATGCATTTGTCCCTAGTGTGCAGAGGGATGACTTTTGAGTTCTGTCCTATGTTCCCCACACCTGTGAAGAAAAGCTATCAATTCACATTGCCATGATGTGCTTTAACAGAATTGCTTTAGGGTGAAGATCTTGGGGTCCACAAGGAATTTCCTTGTGAGGGAGATATGTAGCTTTTCATCTTGTAGTCACCTTATTTAGGAACCAAAATGGGAGGCAGGTTTGCATGACCCAGTTCCCAGCTTGACTTTTCCTTTTGGCTTAGTGAGTTTGAGGTCCCAAGATTTATTTTATTTTCACGTACCCCCCATTTTTTCTTTAAAATCATTTGGAGAAAGTATTTTAGAAGGAAAATATGTCTCTGGTCTCAGCTTGCTTTTCCTTTTTTTTTTTTTTTTTTTTTTTTTGAGCTGGTCCTTCATTGCTAGGATGGTATACTCCCAGAAATTCAGGTCCTACCTTGCTAGGAGGGCTCATTCTTAGAGGTCATATTCCATGAAGACTGAAATACGGGGAGGAAAGGAGGAAAAAGGAAATTAAAATATAGGGACCTAGACCAGATATATAGCAACAAAGGGGAAAGCAAACCTGGAAGCTGGGTCAGGCTATGCTACTGCCTCCTCAATTAGAGCAACTCTTTGGGCGATCATTATTCTAGCCCTTTCAGTTGATGACTAATCTGGACATGCCGTAATAACATTGTAAGGAAAAACGGAACACAACACAAATTATTATTATTATTATTATTATTCCTATTAGAAGCAATAGCTTCTGTCACCAATTTCTCCAGGTCACAACACAATTTCTCCAGGTATCCACCCCATATTTCTTGTAGTGTTTGGCCATTGGTCCTTGGGGTGGTTTCTTCATTCCAAGCATAAAGGAGCATTTTGGCTGAGTTGGCCAAATGAAAGGATGAACCAGATAAACCCATTCCAAATTTGCATTATCCCATTTTGAAAATGGGCTGTTTGGGGCATGGTTGCCACCTTCTCTTTTAGTTGGGGGGATGCTGAAGTGAGAACTGGTGAGCTGGCCCTTTCCCTTGAAAATCTTTTCCCATGTCCCTGCTCTTAAGAGTGTTTTTAATCGGCAAAGTATATATATTTAGTCTTTTGTTATGCCAGCACTAAGGATACCAGGCCATTTCTGTGATGTAATAAATTTTGGTATTCTAGCTAGTCTTGACCTTGGAAGGGAAATACCCACCATGGCAGGCTGGAGCCACCGGAAAGAGGCATGAGTCTGCATATCCAGCAGGCATCCTTTTATAATCTGTCTGCATAATCTTGAGCCCATTGTAGAAACAGGTTTGTCTTATGGGCAACAATGGGTGACAGTGGCAAGACATAGGGTAAATAGGAGTAAGATTGTGAAATTCATTTTAACTACTAAAAGGACATTAAATCAGACAAGGCAAGTGCCCTGTTCTGCACAAGACAGCAGTTTCCAGTATCTCTAGGACAATAATTGTAATAGTTATTATACAATACACATAGGTATTCTTTTGTATACAGGCCTGGTCCTGTGTCTTGGGTTTAAGCAGTCCACAACAGTTATCGTCTGCTCCTAGTCCTGGATTGAATGTCGACATTAATGAACTACAGGTGAAGATCCTTGGTAGGAGTCACAGTCTACTCAGGAGGTTGTGCCTTTTTAAGATGAGAGGTGTAAATCCATGAGTTTATGCCACCTAATTTTGCAGCACATGGATTAGTTAATAGTACTTGGTATGGCTCCTTCCATTGGGGTTGAAGAGAGTCCTTTATTAAATGTCTTTTCCAATAGACAAAGCCTTCAGGGTGCAGATCATAACCAGAAACCTTGTCTTCAGGGAGTGGACTATGAAAGGAATTCTTTACCAAATCTTGGCTTTTGTAAAGATGATGAATGAGTCCCTTACAATATTGCAATATATCTCCCTTGAGAAAAGTTGGGTTGGTTATTTTGGTTCCCATACACATGGGCCTTCCTCTTATAATTTCAGAAGGGGATAGTTGATGTTTTCCAAGGTGGACCAGAGGGTAAGGAGCACCAGGGGGAGTGCTTTAAGCCAACGGAGGTGAAATCCATTTATGAACTTAGCCAATTGTGTTTTAATTATTCCATTGGTCCTTTCTACCAGCTCTGAAGACTGGGGATGGTAGACACAATGGAAATGTTGACTTATGGGCCAAATTTCACAAATATTTTGAATAACTTGACCAGGAAAATGAGTTCTTCTCACTGTGAAGTTCACAGTGGACTCTCCATAGTGGAATAATTTTTTGTAATAAAGTTTTCCAACTGCCATCGCTGTTGCTTGCCTGCAGGGAAAAGCTTCAACCCAATGGGAAACATGCAGACCATTACTAAGACATGTAACCTTGAGAGGATGGCAGCTGGATAAAATCAAGCTGCCATACCTCAAAAGGTCCAGCTGGAAGGGGAAAATGACCCTGGGCCTCATGGAGGAGCTTCCCTGGATTATACTTAGGACAAATAACACACTGGGAATAAATCTTTTGTGCCACTGTGGAGGATGGTTTCCCGTAACATTGTTTACACTAGGATATACTTTTATCTGGATTCCAATGTGTCAGATTATTAACACATTCCTTAAGGGGCACCTGACATCCCATTGGAATAATGGTTTATTATTAAGTCCATCCAATATTTTAGTTTCAGGAGACAGGTGTCTCCCTGTCTGTTTCCAAGTGGATTTCTCTTTTGTTGGGGCTACACTCTAGGTTTCCTTCAATATGTTTTTAAGTGTTTTCAGGCTTTATGATCATTTTTTGGATTGGGACTGGTGGCTTGAATGCTGCTTTTTTAGCTGTAGCAATAGCAAATTAATTACCTCCACTTTTAGTGGTGTCCAATGTAGAGTGACCTGGGATTTTCACAATTGTCAAAAGTTTTGGTTGAGAATAGTTTCTAACAGCTCTGATATTTGGTTGTCCATTTTTTATGTGTTGTTGCCCTGAGAAGGTTAAATATCCTCTCTCCTTTCACATTCCAAAGTCATAAGCAACTCCAACTGCTTAGCAGCTGTCAGTGTATGTTCACAGTCTTGTCTTTTGCTAATTGACAAGGTTGAGTCAGGGCAATCAATTTGGCCCCTTAAGCTGATTTGGCTTGAGGAAGAGGACCAGCTTTAATTACCTCTAGTAAAGAAACCACAGCATATCCTGCTCTAAAATTTCCATCCTCCCCTCTTAAGTAAGACCCATCTGTATACCATTCTATCTCAGCATTATCCAGTGGCATCTCTTGTAGGTCTGTCCTGGGAGTGAGAAGTTGGTCAGTCATCAGAACATAGTCATGAGGGTTTTCATCAGAAGAACCAGGCAAGAGAGTGTAAGTTAATTATTTGGAGCATATTTTCTCAGTCAAAATGTATAAAATAATCTAAAATTGATTCATTTGGGTTCTGGTGGCATTGCTGGATTTTATTCCAATCCACAACCCTTTGGAATATTGAAGAAATGATATTTAACAGAGCAGTTGCTCATTCCCACGCATCTTTGTGCCTGTGTTCTCGATTTCTGGGGGCTGGTTATTGTAGCTCTATTGGGCCTTCAGGGGTTAAGTCTGCTACAGGGTCTGACCACTGTACTTTTTCCAGTCATTCCTTAGCTTCCGAGACCAACATGTGTACCAGCTATTAGAGGTCTGAATGGCCTGGGTCATAGGTTCTGATAATGAATTCAAATTCTTGGGCAAACCCAATTGGATCTTATGCAGACCCAGAAATTCTTTATGCCCTGCAACTCAGCCTTTGACCAGGATTGGTAGACAATCACCGGGGTTCCCCTACGTGTTGCCGATTGTTCCCAAAACAGGGTGATCATGAGAGATGGCCCTGCAGGGTCCCCCTTTTCCACATCTTCCAAATGAGAGGCTGCTGCAGGCACTGTCAGGGAATTGTCAGGAGGTAGGGTCTTGGAAGTTAGACTCCCTACTGCCTTCTGTTGAGGGAGTGGCATATAAGGAGGGGAAGATGTTAGATTGGAACATGCAGGAGAAGGAGGGAACAGATCTGGTCCGGGAAGTTCAGAGAGGTCAGGGGTAAAGTAGGGGTATAAGTGGAGATGGGGAGGTGCCACGGGGAAGTAAGGGATTCTGAGGATTTCTTTAAGAGCTAGAACTTTAGAGAGTCCTTAGATTAGGACTCTAAGCTATTTGTTGGCTTCTTGTAAGGACATGAGGTGATCTTTCCCCCATTTGCTCCTCTCTAGGTACCATTGAAAGTAGCTCTCCCATTCTGGTTGTTTAGTTTTTGTGCCTGCGTTTTGCATCCTAGTTCACAAGTACACTAATTTGGGCATCTCAGAAGATCCCCATCAAGGCCACTGTAAGTTAGAATCTGCCTTGGTTATAGTGATCCACTTGATTAAATATTTGCATGACAATTCACCCTAAGTGTTTTTGCATATACCTGGCTGGAGTTTCTAACCGCAGAACTTTGTGTTCCACAGCTGTGGGGCTTTTAGCCAACTTAAAGGGCTCCTTCCACATAATTTAGAGTTTTCTTTCAGATTTGACCAAGTCGGAGGATTTGTTGGATCCAAAGTGTGCTGCTTGGAGACCTAGCTTTTCAGGGCCATTACTCCCTGAACCGGTATGGTGGCTACCTGGCACTCTGTGTCAGGGGCTCAGGGTGTGGGAGATGAGCTCCTTGTTTGCACTTGCTAGCTGAGATTAGCCCCTAAGTATGTTCTTCTGATAGGAAATCCTACTCAGAGCCATTGCACATCTGAGAGGGGCGTGCTCTTGTTTCTTTGGAGAGGAAAATTCCATACTCATAAGCTAGAGGGTTTAGAGTTGGCCAAATCCAATAAGAGAAAGACTGAAACATACAAAAATACTTAACAAGACAGAAACAAATAAACAAGACATCTAAGCAAAACGAACAGCAATCACACAAATTATACAATTTCTGAGTGCTCTAAATGTAAGGAGAAATCAAGACCAGCTGGTTGTTAACAGTAACTTTAGGTATTAACGAGAATTTGCAAGACAGAATCCCAACTCAGCTCCTTACCTAGTGATGAGACTCAAGCTGAAGACTGTTCTCCACTGATAAGAAGCAGACAAGCTTGCCTTCCTTGATGGAAGCAAGTAAAAACTCCCAGGAAAAAAAAAAAAAAAGTTTTTTTTTTTTTTTTAAACATCAAATTAAACCTCAGAGCCCCAACTTCCTGCAGGGAGGAGGTCCCAGACCTCGACAGATTGTCCTATTGGTTTGAGCTATAAAGAGCCCGAACGGGTACCAATAGGAGTGCTGCTGCAGGCTGGGGCCACCTTCACTCAGGATCCCTCCGTGGTCAATCAAGGAAAATGACCCAGGCAAATCACGATCATTTTTTGAGGTTTATTTGCCAAAGTTAAGGATACACACCTGGGAGATAGGTCTATTCCTTTCCCCAAAGATGATTTTGAGGGTTTCAATATCTAAAGGGGAAAGAGAAGGATATTGAGAAATACATAATTTTCATGTGAGAAGAGGGTAGGGGAAAACAGTCATTCATGCCTTTGTCTGGCTCAGTGAATCTGCATTTTTACATAATGTAGATAATGTAGACAATAGAGCAGAGGAAACAATCAGATATGCATTTGTCTCAGGTGGGCAGAGGGATGACTTTGAGTTCTCGCCTATGTCCCCACACCTGTGGAGAAAAGCTATCAATTCACATTGCCATGATACATCTTAACAGAAAGACTTTAGGGTAAAAGTCTTGGGGCCTCCAAGGAATTTCCTTGTGGGCAAAATGTGATGGAGGTATGTAGCTTTTTGTATTTTAGCCATCTTATTTAGGAACCAAAATGAGATGCAGGTTGGCATGAGCCAGTTCCTAACTTGATGTTTCCGTTTGGTTTAGTGAGTTTGGGGTCCCAAGATTTTTTTTCTTTCACACAGTCATAATCAGTAAATCACTGTACTTTATGTTTTTCATCTAATTGGGAACTCTGGGTGTTTTGTAATTTGGGGGGAATGAACAGTATTTTCTAAATTCATTATGAATTGTGTGTCATGACAGTTATTGTTTCCATATTCTATTTTGTAGTGATAAGAAACTGATGTTGGCAAGCTACCAACTTTGTTTGCCCAGGTGTTTATACAGTGCATTGCTAGACTAATCTTAAACATCAATTATCGCCGATTTGGGGCTTTATTGTTTTGAAATCTATAACTCATACTTTAGTACTTTGTAACATTTGCACTACATTGCATGATTTTTAACTTGTAGTTTGTCTTGTGTTTCCAATTAGACTCCAAGTGCTTACTGGGTTTAAGATCATCATAGGACCCTATACTTCACCTAAAATATACTTTCATTTGAGCTTTGACTTGACTGTATTTTTATTGTCTTCTCTGGTTGAGGCATTTTAGTAGGGGGAAAAAAAAGCTTGTATCTTCTCCCTGTATTTGTAACCACAGCATGATAGTTTCTAAACACCTTCATTGCAAATATTTTTAAATTGAACTTACTCCTGAGTTTGTGCAGTTTGTATAAAAGTATCTGGAAGACTAGAATGCTCACCTCACTGATACCAGGTGAGATCTGCTGATTCATTCCACTGAATTTGGCTATTGTGAAACGGTAGGGAGAGGAAGCCTAATTATAGTACCACCCATCTTATGCGCTCAACTTTCCTCCACCTAGAGTCCGGGAACACCCAGACCAGCAATCCTAGCCTCACTGAAGAAAATAATTAAAGAGCAGGCTCAACACTGTTCTAATAAGACAAAGTTGTTTTTACAATGTTAAGATTGCCTAATTAACAAACTTTTTATGTTGTTAATTTCATCATGTATGATTTGCTATTTCCTGGATAAAAATTGAAACATACATGTTAACTTACATAATGTCTGTAACAGTGGGAAATAATATAGAGCAAAAATATTTTCTTCTACGTGTACTATTTTCACCTTTGGTTGGCCTAAGAGAAAAATCCTTACATGGTGATATGAGAACATTCTTCATCAGATACAGAGGAATCTTTAACCAAGCCGCACAGCAGCCTCTTATTGAATAGATGTACATTTTAGGACTATCATGAGAGAGAACACCTTTTATTCAATATATTTATAGTATATTTATAGCTCTTCTACAGTATATGTGTGAATTACTAGGAGAAATGAGAAAAAAATAGGTGACTGTCTAGTCCTCAAGGATTTTAATGCCTGGAAAGAAAGATTAAATGTATAATATTTTCCTGAAAATATACAAGAAAGTCAAATTATGAAAGTTTAAAATAGCTTTACATATTTCAATGGAAATTTTCTCCTATAGAGAGCTAGAAAATACTCAATCCCTAATGAAAGCTCACTTTAGATATAATCTTTGACAATATTTTCGTAAACGAAGGCTCTTTAGTTTATCTTCTTTCACAAGGTAACAGCATCAGACTTAGTGCCCAATTAAGTGTTTGCAGGAGGCCAAAGAAATATCATTGCCGAAGGTAGCATCTTTACCTCCAAGTGAGCAAGACAGGTCCCATCACTGCTATAAGAACTTTGAACTCGGGAAATAATCAGTAATGGCTTCCAATATTGAAAGATATTTAAAAGCTGTAACTTTGCTGAGAACATTATAGATAAAAACACTATAGAAGTTCAGGTGTTGAGAGATTATCTGCAACTGAAAGGATCTGAGAATCAGAGGTCAGAGAAACATACAGTCTATCACATACTTTCTTGTCTTTTTTTGGTATTTTTCTTTCTTTTTTTTTTGTTTTTGTTTTGTGTAGAGCAGTGGTTCTCAAATATTAGCATGCATGAGAATCACCTGGAGGGCACGTTAAAGCCCAGATTGCTGGCCCTACCCAAGAGATTCTGATTCAACAGGTCTGACTTGGAGCTGGAGAATTTGCATTTGTAGTAAGTTTCAGGTGTTGCTACTGCTGCTTGTCCAGGACAATTTTGAGGGTTTCAATATCTAAAGAGGAAAGGGAAGGATATTAAGAAATACATAATTTTCATGTGTATTTTCTCTGTAAGAGAATGCTACAGTGGAATGACTGGAACAACAGCAAAGAACACTTTAGGTTCTTGATACACTGTCGGGTTGCTATCAAGAAAGGGTATACACATTTACGAACTCGCCAGGGAAACATGAATGTTCTTCTCTGAATAACCTCTGTTATTGAGAGTCATAGGTTTGTTGTTGTTGTTGTTGTTGTTTGTTGTTATACAATTTGACTTGATTTTTGCATTTCTTTGATTAGGCTGAATATTTGTCTACATTTATTAGCCATATGTATTTTCTCTTATGTAAACTTTCTCTTTGGGTTCTTTTCAGTTTTCAATCAGTGTCAAAAGTCCTACTCGCTTTCAATACTTTCAATGCATCTTCTTCCTGTGAAGTTCTCCTGACAACTCTACACGTGGTCCCTAGTTTGGGCCTCCTCTTCTAATAGTAAATGCGTCCTCGTAATACTTGGAGAATTTCTATGCTGTATCCTAACTGTTTACACTCCTCTCTCCTGCAGTGGACAATGAGCAACTCAAGAACCATGACTAAGTCTTATTTTTATTCTTTTCTTCAGCACCTAATCAGCTGCTTGGCACAAGGTCTCTGTCAATTATTTAATGAATTAATGAATAAATCTACAAAGATTACTGAAGAGTTGGTTTTATCTCAACATGGACTTCATCCAGATGGTATATCTACATTTTGTTTTAAAGGAGTACTAAGTCCTTAGGTAAGTCTATGAAAGCTTGTTTCAAGTAATATAAGTGTTAACTGGACAGTATATAAAAATTCACACTATGAAACTGCTGGACAATGAAATATTGCTGGCAACAGTTTGCTCAAAAGAAAACCAAGCTTTTTTCTTTCATTTAAAGAAAAGTAATTTCCTCTGCAAAATATTATAAAATTATATTTATTGATTCATCTGGGGCCTTTTCAAGTTAACTGGACAATTATCATGACACACTTCTCCAAAAAAGAATACAAGAAACATTCTTCCTCTGACAATAAAACATACATGTACTTACACATTGAAGATACAAACAGAAGTTAAATTTCAAAAACAACTGCATTTTTTTCATCATGTTATACTGTCAAATCATAATTCTTGTGTTCCTAATTTGGCTTTTTCACAGTTTTGCTATACCAAAAAATTACATAAAAAATTACCCAGCTTTATATTATCTCTGAGATACGGGAAAAAACATAAGTGAAACAAATGAGGTTGCTGCTAAGTTGGAAATAAGTAAACATGAGTACTCTTGTCTTTGGAAGGGACTTCTGGCTGGAGGTCTTGAGACCACGCAAATGTAGCAGGCTTTGCATCTCGGAGTCCTGAGAGTGTCCGATCCAAAGGAACTCCAGAGATGCTGAAACCTCTCTAACCTCCCCGATCTGTTCTTTTACCAAAGGTGAAAGCTCTAACCTGCAAGCTGGGTTTAGAGTCTCCGCTTCAGTTGCAGCTGCATTTCCTCCACTTTTCCCTTTCGGTCATTATGTTGCTGACCCTTGTAAATGTTTAAATGACTATTAAAGTGCTCAGTTGTGCTCCTTTTCAGCTATATTCTGCTCCAGTTTTGAAGGTGTAATTTGAAGTAAAATCTTGGAACCTAAGATCTTACTGTCTCCACAGACAGCAGAAAATGGCTGTAATAGGTAGCGTTAAGGTAGATGTTAAGGCCATTGTTAGTATCGTCAGCTGAGGCTAAGTCCTGGGTGGGCTTTTTGCTGTGCCAGATGCCCCACTGTACCACACAGTCAAACAGTAAACATGGCTCTACAGTAAGTCACACACTGGTTTTCAAAGAAGCATAAATCCTTCCACCAAAGAATCCACTGACAGGATAAATCTTTTATAAAATGGAGGTTTTAAAACTGAAAGAACATTTTGCAACCCACCCCCAAATTTTGATTCCTACTGACACCCTTGACTCAATACAAAAGAAACTGGACTTCAAAAGATAAAAATGAATTTTTGCTTCTTTGGGTTGTGGGCTATAGTCATATCTTGCTCTGTGTCTAGTTATAGCTTCAGGTCTCCACAGGAGGCAGCAAGTACTCCCCGATGTTGGCTGGGGAAGCCCCTCTAACTGCCTGACCTGGTCATATTTCCCACCTCACTTCTTTAGGAACATCATAATTCAGGCTATGCTTAGATCAATTGGCAAAGAAATGAACTAAACAGGGGCAATGATGATATAAAATCAATGAATCAGATTTCACCAAAAAATGAATAGGGTAAGAAATTATGCTTTTTAAGAATGCCCATCACATAATAATAAATGGTGGTGTTTCTACTATATTTTATAAGACCCATATGTCTCAAGGCCTCTCTAAACAAAACAGGGCCACCAAGTACAAATGTAGGGACAATACCATTGCTTTTTAAGAATTTTAACATTGGTGACAATATATGAAATTTTAGTTGCTGTTAACAACAAAGTGAAAATGCACTGAAGGGGTTCAGGATTATAGAATGGTAACACATTGTTAAGATATCAGATACTTTTGAAAATACATATACATGCTTTTGTTATGGAAGATAACTTCTAAGGATTTAAATTGTAAGTTTTTTTTTTAAATCATGGTTCTTTGACTGAACATGTGACATATTCCTCAGCTCACCACAGAGTGAAAAACACTGTCACAGACTGGATTCCATGTTAGTGGAACTGCTGCACCAGTTCCTGTACGTAAGAGGTCTTATGAAAATCTTGTGAAAAAATACTCGAAATACTGGAGTTCTGAAAATGATAAAAATCCAAGGGTCCACAATTGAAATCACAGATAGAAATCTCAAGGCTCGGAGGTCTTCTGCTTCTTCAGAGGTCCTGATTTTCTCCTTGATATCCTTAAATGCTCCATAGTAAGCGCGATACTGTGTTGAAGAAAAACATTCCATTATGATGTGGAAAGGTTAATGGCAGCAATCGATTCACTTACTTCACGTAAGTTCTGTAAGAACGTGGCAGCTTAGCTTGGAACACTTGTTTTTGGTACATTTACAAGTAGCTAAGGCCACTGCAGCTGATGGGTGCAAGTGGGGAGCTGGGAAGGTGGGGTGTGGCCAGACCTGGGAGGTGGGGCAGAAGCTGAGAACTTGTCGGAGACCCAGTCTGATTAAGTTCCTGAAGGCTATTCTACCTGCTGGGCTCAAGTTTCTAGGTCCCTGCCAGCCCATGAAGATCTGCCGAATCTTTTACAAACAGGGTCACCATGCTTTCATACAGAGTCTCCTTCTAGCTAGCGTCCTTGCACGTACTTTCTTCAATTCTCATTTCTTCTCCCTGCTTCCTGTCGTCTCCTATTAGTTCTCTCAGAAATAAGTCACACCTGTGAAATGTCACATGTATGGAGACACCAATAGAATGGAAGCTTTTAATCAAAGTGAAGAAACAGGAAATATGACAATGAAAAGACCTGAGATGACTTCGAAAAAAATACTGTTCAACTCATGTAAATTGCTCTACTTTTTCTTAACGCAGATTGTTAACCTTTTCATGGGTGACATCCTTTTTTTTTTTTTTTCAATCTAGAAGGCAAAACATGCACAAAATATAAGACTGCCTTACCTAGGTCCAACCAACTCCTATTGTCTGATCTTCCCTGGGGTCTCTGTAGCCTCCTTGGAGCCTTGCAAAATGCCTCAAACAACAGCTTTTCCTCCTATTCAGTCAACACTGATCTCTAGACCTAGCACAACCATCGCTTTCCACTCTGCCTAAGGCTGGCTACTTCTTTTTGTTTTTTTTCCATTACATTATCTATGCCTACGATTCTAAGTACATATTAGGATAAATGGACTCTAATGGAACAGGAAGCATGCAAACTCAACATTAGTAAGAAGGGATATGGATAAGAGACTGGACCTATTCGAGGCAATCAGAGAGCATCTCCTGGAGAAGATGCATTTTTCCCATAATCATTTCCTTACTGTTCTACTTTATTCTCTATAGAGCATTTCAGTGGGCTCAGCCACTCCAATCTATTGCACTTACGAAGACACCCTACATTGGACTCAGCTGTTTAATTTGGATGCCCTCGCCCATCTGAAGTCGGGCGGTGGCAGAGGGAATCTTAACAACTTCTCCATAACATAAATATTGTATTTCATTAAGCCTGATGCAAAGTTTGTTGGCGTATGATTTTTAAAATTCACTTTAATGCTGAACAGTTAACTAGATTGAATTTTCAAATTTCCAGTTTGATACAATAGGAAGAAAGTGTAAGTGTAGAGAATATGGCATGAGCTTTAAAGGCAGCTTGCAGTGCATTCTCTAAGGCATGTAACATATTTTCAGGCCAGGCACAGTGGCTGATGCCTGTAATCCCAGCACTCTGGGAGGCTGAGGCGGGTGGATCATCTGAAGTCAAGAGTTTGAGACCAGCCTGGCCAACATGGTGAAACACCTACTAAAAATACAAAAATCAACCGGGCGTGGTGGTGGGCGCCTGTAATCCCAGCTACTGGGGAGGCTGAGGCAGGAGAATTGCTTGAACCCCGGAGGCCGAGGTTGCAGTGAGCCTAGATCTATGCCATTGCACTCCAGCCTGGGCGACAAGAGCAAAACACTCTCTCAAAAAACAAACAAAAAAACATGTTTTCACCCAAATTATTTTTACCTTAGAAAACCACAATGTTCTGGAGGTTGGTAGGGGAGCAGGGATGGATGAGAGAGGATGTCCATGTATATATTAGGTGTTACAAGAGAGAGAGGTCTATAAGCCAGGTAAAGATAAGTACAAGCTATTTAATCACTTGTCAGAATCCATGAAGTCAGAGAAGAGATAGAGGACACGCTGAGTGCATGAGAGAGCTCTCAGGTGTATGCTATTTTAGGGAGCAGAAAGCATGGGTGCGATGCTCGTTTCAAAGGAGGCTGTTGGAGGCCTGTAAGGGACAACAGGCAAGGGATGGGCCCAGGGAAAGGGTCTGAGGTAGATTTAAAGAGCAAAGGGCAAGGTCTGTTGTTTACAGTGCGTGGACTGGATAGAAGAGGGCATCAGAAGCCAGAGAGGGCTGCTGGGCAGGGATGTCCAGGAGCTGGCAACAACATTGTTTCAATGCCGCCCATGTCCATCAGAGGGCGTTCTTCTCACACCAATTCTTTCTGGATATTGAGCACTTTTAAAAAATGCCTGTGTATTATTATTATTATTTTTTTAGACAGAGTCTCACTTTGTCACCCAGGCTGGAGTGCAGTGGCACGATCAAGGCTCAATGCAGCCTTGACCTTCTGGGCCCAAGCAATCCTCCCACCTCAGCCAAGTAGCTGGGACTACAGACATGTGTCACCACACCTGGCTAACTATTTTTATATTTTGGAGAGGCAGGGTCTCACTGTGTTGCCCAGGCTGGGCTCAAACAATCCTCCTGATTTTGCCTCCCAAAGTGCTGGGATTACAAGTGTGAGCCACCACGCCCCAGGGAACAATACATTTCTAATACAAATCCAGTGACTTGAAAGTCAAAATAACCTAATGGATTTGAAGTGGATAAATGCTGGCTAGAAAATAAAATAATTTGTTTTAATTATGCTAGTATCATTCAGTTGTCTAGATCCCAACTAATCAAGCATTCTCAAATAGTTGGAATTATATTTTGCCACACTCCACTTTGAGGAGAAAGGGGCAAATGGAAAACAAACTCACGTAAAGTGTTTTCTTTTTAAGTCAACCATATAGCTTATTGTCACCCATGTCTCCCCCTTCAGATAAAGATACAATTGCTAGGTCCATTACTTAGAAGAGTGTAAAATCTCCAATACCTATTCAATGTGTCCAGTAGGTCAAAGCTACTGTCATTAAAAACATGATTTGCCTTTTTCCCCTTCATTCTCTCACAGGTGTACGGTGAATTTTATGGAGGCTAGATAACAAATGATGACATCACTTTCACAAATACTAGAATATGTGGTTGTGTATCCTTGTGTCTTCTAGACTTTTTAAGGTAGCAGGTTGAAGGTACACATGTGAGTTTTCAGAGATTTTTCAGTACTTTTGTGCTCTTAACAGGATTTTTCCACTTTACTTGCTATAATCTCTGTAACCTTACTATCATTAAATCATTTTGAAATCCCCACATTTTCCTTGTACATATGGAAAACACAAGAGGTACATTTTATCTTGTTTTGCAACCATATTTTTAGAATTTCTTAGTTTTGTTTTCTATTATGAGAAACACTGATGATTTAATCCACATAAGCAAAAGCTGTCTGGGTCATTAATAATTTTAAGAGTATAAAGGGGTCCTTAGACTAAAAAAAGTTTCAGAGCCACTGCCTTATCATATAGCACTATCTCCTGAGAAGATAGTAGTTCTTGATTTTTTTTTTCTGTCCAGCAGGCAACAGTAATACATGGAAGTTATAAATAGTAATAATAATGATGCTAATTATTGAGGCAAGGCACTGGGTTAGGTGATGAATGTATATATTGTGTATATAATTTCAAATCTTATAGATTTGAACAAGTTACAGAACTATCTTACAGAACAAGTATGGTTATAATCATTTTACAGATGAAGAAACTGAGGTCAGAAAGGGTAAATTAGCTGCTACCATAGCTAGTAAGTGATGAAGCCTGATTCAAACCCATGTCTGATGCTAAAGCCCTTATCCTTTCTAGAAAATGGTGGTTCTTGTGAAGAATGCTGTCAACATTAAATATATTGGGAACTTTGCAAGTTTTTTAGAAAATCTTTTTCAACTCCATTATTTCCTTCAATTCTCACATTACCCTGTGAGTTATCCAAGTCCCTTTAGAGACGTGTTCAAATGCAGTGTTCTTCCCACTGTATGGTGCTGCTTTCTGCATTGGTCTGACTAAAACATTCAAACTAAGGTCAAAATTTCCATGCATTTGGCTACTGTCTGCTTTATCACAGCATAGATAAGTGAGGCCCCAACTTTATAATAGGAACTCCTAAAAGATTTTATAAAGGGCCAGATAGTAACTATTTTAGGTTTTATGGGCCAAGAGACAGAATCATAAATATTTGATAGGTACTAATATAACATGGGAGAAAACACCTTTCCACATTTTTTTTTTTGATGGAAATCACAATGTATTAATAATTGAGTACTTTTTTTTTTTTTAGACGGAGTCTTGCTCTGTCATCCAGGCTGGAGTGCAGTGCTGCGATCTCAGCTCACTGCAACCTCTGCCTCCCAGGTTCAAGCAATTCTCTGGCCTCAGCCTCCCCAGGAGCTGGGATTACAGGTGCCTGCCACCATGCCCAGCTAATTTTTGTATTTTTAGAGACAGGGTTTCACCATGTTGGCCAGGATGGTCTCAATCTCTTGACCTCAAGATCTCCCTGCTTTGGCCTCCCAAAGTGCTGGGATTACAGGCGTGAGCCACCATGTCCGGCTGAATACAATTTTTTTGTAATATATATCTACTAAGGAGAAGAATAAAATGTTTTCTTGGAACAGTATTTTTCTTGAAATAGTACTTGGCTCAATTGAAGCTCAAAGCTCTTGGGCCTTATCAAATTGATTGCAGAGATTCATTTGTAAGAATTTTTCTTAACTCCAGGGAGATATGAAGCAGTGGCCAGGATAGATTTGGCCTGTGAGCTGTGGTTTGCCAACTCCTGTTTTAGAGTGTGATTCTACAAATGTGAACCCTGAATCTGAGCTTGCATATAACCTGGGAACTTGTTAAGAATGAAAGTTATTTAAAAATGTCTGAATTAGAAACTCTGGGGAATGGGGTCCAGCCATCTTTTTTCTAGAAGCCCTGCTGGTGATTCTGAGCACGTTAAAGTTTGAAAACCACTGCTATATATCATCTGTGCCTATGTCTATATTTAGACGGATATAGATTTATGTGTTTATTTATTTATGCTGGAGGCATACTGTTCCCACCCCTGCATGCTCATGCCCCAGACTTCTTTTCCCGCACACAGTAAGGCCTTCAGTTAAAGGAAAATCGCTTTGTATTTCCCTTTCATTCACCATTGAAAGTAATATCCAAAATTGCTACACTCTGAGAAGAAATTTAACAACTTTCCTATTCACAGAAGTCTCAGGATTTCGAGAACATGGGATTGGCAATGGAATTTCTTTTAGTGTTGTTTTTGTTGAACAGGTACCTTGGGGGTGGGAGAAAGGAGAGAAGCAACACTGAAAAAGTTTCCTCAAGTCTCACCTACTCCCAGGTGTCTTGGCGGGGACTCCAGGAACAAATGCCTTCAAAACGAGGAGGTAATTTCATCTCCATCGCTAACCTCATTACTAAACTGAAACCAGAGATAATGGCTTTCGTGTCACCTCACTTGCCAAGATACACTCAAAACCCGTCAAGCCAGGTTATCAAAACGACACCAGCAGCTAAAACATACAAAGAGCCTCGGCCTCCATCACCACAACCCCTGGCAGATGCAGCACCAGAAACAGCAGCCGTGGCGCCTCAAAGTTTACGCACGCGTTTTTCAAAATTGAAACTATGCATCTGCAAATCACTCTGGCTGGATTAAACTTCTTTTTCCCTATCTGTGCCAACACCGGGGAGAAGATCCTCCCAGATGCCATTCGCCCATTTCTGATACCACTGAAGTCATGAGCAGGTCTAACAAAATAAAACATCACCCAGGCGTCGGGAAGTAGAGGACTCCTATTGCCAAGGAGGAACTAAGTTCTGCTCCTCCTAAGGCGCAAAAATTACCCCGAGATCTCCCCAGAAGGAAGCAGAGAGGAGGGAGTTCTGCCACATGGAGAAGGTTTTGCTGGGCTAAGGAGACACAGCCAGGCTCAGTCTTTCCCTTCCTTTCTCTAACCTTCCCTCATTTCGCTCCGCAAACTGAGTTATATCTCGGGGCTGTGGAGGGAATCCAATTTTGGGAACTCAGCAACAAACCTTCCTTGCCCAGGGCGCAGCTCGCCTGGCGCCGCGTCCTTCCCGCGCCGCGTCCACCCCGCTCCGCTCCACCCTTCCCGCCCCGCATCCGCGGCCGGACAGTCCCAGTGCCCTGCTGCCTCGGGGCCCGGGGACTCACAATTACGGGCAGAGAACACATAGTGAAGAGCACGGTCATCAGTGCCAGCAGCAGAAGGTGATCCAGCTCCTCCAGGTGCTGCGGGGACGCTTCCCTCCCGTCCACACGCGCCTCGGCAAGGTCCCTGGTGCAGGAGCGCCGCTGCCGCTGCAGCCGCCGGTGCATCGCGTAGAGGTTGCGCATGGCGCCGAGGTTGCACAGCACGGTGGCAAGGACCAGCAGCGCCATGAGGCTGGAGTAGAGCACAGAGTACCCCAGCACCGACAGCGAGCCCTCCTCGTGGACCATCTGGATAAAGCACCAGGTGCCGGGGCAGTACTGCACTAACTTCCCGAAGCCCATGAAAGGTAGCGCACAGAAAGCCAGGCAGAAGGCGCTCACCACCGGGGCCACCAGTGCGCCCCGGCGAAGGGTGATGTGCCGTCGGTAGAAGAAGGGGTGCCCTAGGGAGAGCCAGCACTCCAGTGCCATGGCCAGGAGTTGCAGTGTCGAGGAGAGCCCAAAGAAGGACATGAAGAAGGCGAATGCTTGGCACAGCGAGTTGTCCAATGCGGGCGCAAGCACCCGTAGACTCCGGTTCTGAGCGTAGGCAGCCAGCACCACGGGGCTTAGGAGGCACTTGCCCAGCAAGTCGGTGACCGTCAGGCCACACACCAGCACGTAGAAGACCGAGGGCGGCGGGCGCAGTGGACGCGGGGAGCACCACCCCAGCCCCGAGCGCGCCAGCAGCCCCAGGGCCAGCAGGTTGCCCAAGAGGCCGGTGCTGAAGAGCACCGCGCCCATCATCGCCGAGTTGCCCTTTTCCACCGAGGTGGTGTTCTGGCAGCGGTAGAAGGGTGATCTCATGGCGTGCGGGAACAAGAGGGCTGGAGTGAAGGCTGCGAAAGGGCGAGCGTCCCGGCGCCCGGGTGCTACGGAGCCCCCGGCAGCTCCGCGCGTGGCTCGGGCAGAGAGGCTGCGCCACAGAAAAAGGTCTGAGGGCGGCGGGGTGTTCCCCACAGCAGGAACCGCCTATCTAAACTCGCGGGTCACACCCCTCTTCGAGAGGCGGGACGCTCTGCAGGGTGAGCGCCTGGCGCTGGCATTGAGGAGCGCGGAGCAGGCTAGTGAAGAGCTCAGCCCGGATGCGCTGCGTTCTCAGTAGAGACAGACTGGTGCCGAGTCGGAAGGGCAGGAGGAAAATAGCCAGAATTCTAAGCACCCAACACCAGTCCTTCTAGCGAGGCAAGAGAAGAACTACTGAAACGGAGTGGAAATTAAGCAGCAGCCACCTGGGAGGAGGGCAGTGCGACGGGGTGCTGGCGGTGGAACTGGGGTGGCCAAGAACTCTGAAGATGAGCGAAGAGGGGAGGCTGAGAAAGGGCTTCCACCTAGTTGTCTTGAATTAGCGACTTAAGAAAGGGTAAAGATAACTCATGTCTGGAAAGCCCCTAAGCCTTAGCTCCTCCTCTCTTATAAATCAGTGCATTGTGGCCGGCGGCCCGCCCCCGGTGGCTCAAGCCCTGTAATCCAGCCGATTTGGGAGGGCCCGAGACCGGGCCCGGATCACGAGGCTCAGAACGATCGAGGCCATCCTGGCTTAACCACGGTGAAACCATCGTCTCTACTAAAAAAACAACAAATTAGCCCGGCGCGACGGCTCGGCGGGCGCCTGTAGCTCCCGCTACTCGGCCGAGGCTGAGCGCAGGAGAAATGGCGTAAACCCAGGAGAACGGAGCTTACAAGTGGAGCCTGGATTGCGGCCGCCCCACTGCACTCCAGCCTGGCGGCGACCCAGAGCGACGGACTCCCGTCTCAAAAACTAAACATATAAATAAAAATATAAATATAAATAAATCAGTGCAATGTGGGGCGTTCACCGTCATCTCCATTGCGTAGGCGAGGAAACTGAGGCCTTGGAAAGTTAAGTGATCTGCCCCTGGTGACAGAGCTAGAGAAGTAGCAGAGCTGGACCTCTCACCAGGTCTTCTATTTTGGAGTTCATCTGTCCTGTTCCCATGGCTCCTCCTCCCAAGAAGTTGTCCAGATTTCAGGGAAGTGGTTTGTGGGAAAGCCAAGAGCCGGTGTTGGTCCTGGGTACCATGAATCACAGTGACTGTAGAGAGTTGGTGGGAAGGGCATGGTTAGCAGCACTGTTACTGTCATCAGATAGGCCTGGATTCGAGTCCAGGTTCTGCTCCTCACTGTGTGTGTGACCCTATGGAACTTGCTTATCCTCTCAATCAGTAGCATCTATCTGACCTGCCTGGCTCTTTTGAGGCATAGAAATAACATGTAAAGAGCAAGCACATAGAAAGTGCTCAGTACATGCAATCACCATGATTCTCATTTGATAGAAGGGTGTTTTGGTAGCTAATGTTTAACTACAGTTTTTAGCATGGATTTTGAAATCAGAAAATGGGAGATTTGGCATAGAGCTTTCTCACACCTCTGATTTGTGACTACTAGAAAAAATTTATTCCTGTTTGGGCTTTGACTTGGCTGCATCATAAAGGCAAGGGAGTTAATTGTGATAAGCATAATTTTATATCTGTAACTAGTGCTCAATGCCCTGTGAGAGAAATGGGCTTTGAGTGTGGAATCTCAATGGGATGACTAAGGTTTTGTTATGTAAGCAAGTAGATTATGCCTTGGCTTGAAGGGGCTCAGTTTTAGGCCTCATGCCTGTTCTGATGGACAGACTCGGGGAAAGAGCAAGACCCTTGGGCTTTAGATGTGAAACCCTGAAGGGTAGAAAGAGAGACTGCCTCCCGACTGAAAAAGTCTGGCCAGTAATTCAGGCCACAGGGTGGAGAAGAAGAATCTAAGCTTTGAAATCAGATAGTTCTGAACTCCACCACTCGCTGTGTGACCCTGGGTTAGTTGTTCAACCTAATGGAATGGGGGACTTATGCTGAACTTGTGGGGTTGTTGTGAGGTTGAGAAAACATGAAGTGCTTTGGCAAAGTGTAATAATAATAATAAGAGCTAATTTTTATTGGTCCTGATGCAGGTTGGACACTCTCTAAGCCTTTCACTTATATTGACTCAATAGAAGGCCTTATATAGAGTTAGTTCCCCTGTCTTCTACCTGCTGTCTCTCATTCTCATCTCTAGCCCCTAGCACATAAGAATGGGTTTAGAAGAGCTCCACTTGACTTAATGAAGTGAAAGGAAGAGCAGGCCCTATAACCAAAAGACATGAGAATTTGATGAAAGCTGTGGTCTCCTCCATAGACAGACACACACACATGCGCACACACACAGACACACACATACACTTTCCATCAATCTCAGGCTGTTCACCATTTCCTGAAGTCCCTCTATGGTACCCAGAGGAGACCCAATGGACACTAGCTTAAGAATCCTTCCTCTAGAAATATTGCATGGGTTGTTCTTCTGAAGCGTACCTACTTCAATTCTTTGCAGCTTTATTTTCATGTTACAGTGGCTTACAACTCTGTATTTATCCCAGGAGCCCTAAGATTATAAATAACTTTTAAAGAAAACAACCCCAAAGTATGACTGTTGGGCCAGCTGTGGGTCCTTGACAAAGTTTACATATGTCATGCTTTAAGGTTGAAGGTTTTGAACAAGTGCAATTCGGGAAACCACACATTTCCTCTCAGGCACTGTAGCTGGCCTTTATGATGGGGTTTCCGGTTGCCTTTCCTGCCTGCTTTGCTGTTGTCCACCCTACCCTGTTCTCAAGCCTAACTTTGGAGTCTTCTGCCTCAGTTCCTGAGAAATCCTATTTTGTAATTTCACTGTACAACCAAGAAAAGTATCATTTGTTCATGCGTCAAATATTTTTTTGAACTCCTGCTCTGTACCAAGCGTAGGGGTGAGGGGGATGAAGCATGTGGGCACTGAGGGACATACAGCAGATAAGGAAAGGCAAACATCATATTGTGTGACCTCTACAGACTTATACATTTTTATATCAGCTTTTAGAGTAAACAGGTTAAGTACATTTTTTCCTTAAAAGGGAAACCTTTAATGAAAATATCTTAGGCTAAGTTAATGGTAAAATTACTTCCATTATCTACAGAACTGTACCAGGCTGCTTAATTGGGTTATAGGACAAATATTCTGAAAATATATGACATCATGTGGATGACTATTTTAAATATATAATTATATTATGGCAATGTAAACATAAAAATCATAGATGCTCATGGACAAGGCTCAGAAGCTGACATAGGCAAATGAATGCATTCACTTACATTTGAGAAGGGATGGTAGAAAAATGTCTCCTTGGATTCTGATATTTTCAATATTGTATTTGTAATAATTATTTTAAAAGACTTTAAATGTAAAACAAGTGATATGGTTTGGTTCTGTCCCCACCCAAATCTCATCTTGAATTGTAGCTCCTGTAATTCCCACGTGGTCATGGGAGGGAACTGGTGAAATGTTATTGAATCATTGGGGCAGGTCTTTCCCATGCTGTTCTGTGATAGTGAATAAGTCTCACAACAACTGATGGTTTTATAAAGGGTTTTTAATAAAGTTCCCCTACACAAGTTCTCTCTTGCCTGCCGCCATGTAAGATGTGACTGCTCCTCTCAACCTTCTGCCATTATTGTGAGGCCTCCCCAGTCATGTGGAACTGTGAGTCAATTAGACCTCGTTCCTGTATAAGTTACCCAGTCTCAGGTATGTCTTTATTAGCAGCATGAGAACAGACTGATACAACAAGTGTGTGCTTACGGTGGGGATTTAGGAAGGTGAAAAAAGGAAAAAAGAACATTTTTTTTTTTCTAGATCCATTCTAACTATGCTTCTAAATCTTATCCATTGCTCACTTCTACTGAACTCCAAGTGATATTTTGGGCTGGGGATTGTGAAGAGCAAGAAATAGAGAGGAGGGATGCTAAAAAACAACAAACAAACTTAGCTCTCAAATTTGGAGCATGTTCTGCATGCTAGAGACCATGCTAGACGTTTCTTCACATTCAGGACATGGAGTGGTAGTGGAGCAGTGTGGCCATAATGTGTTAGGTCCTGGGAGTCATGCTGTGTGAACTTAAATCTCAGCTTTGCCCCTTGCTAGCTCTGTACCCTTGCATAATCTTCTAACCTTTCTAAATGTCAATCCCCTTGTCTGTAGAAATGAGGGAAGGAGGGTGAAGGGGGATAATTGGACTGAACTCTTAGGGTAGTATCTGGCTTAAATAAAATAATCTGCATAGAACAACAGTTATCAATCTTGGCTGCACTTTGGAATCCCCTGGAGAGCTTTAAACCTTTCTGATGCTTCAGCACCCCAAACTGATGATATCAGACTCTTTGTGGGTGCCCTCCAGGCTTCAGTATTTTTTTTTGAAGTTCCCCAGTGTGCAGCTAAGGTGAGAATGTTAAGCACTGTGCTGTGGCCTGCTCTGCGTGGCTCTGTGAGTGATGTTCATTAATGTGTTTATTCCTGCTGACTGCACTGCAGAAGTTTTCTTTATCTCTCTTTTCTTGCATAAGGAAAGTGAGACTCAGAGAGGTTAATAACTTGTTTAAGTTCACATAACTGGTATGTGATGAGTCTCGAATGGCATCCAGGTCTTTTGGATTCCCCAAGCCTCTCCCTTGGAGAAAGAGAATTGCAGAGAAGACCAGAGAGTCAGAGAGAAAGGAGGGACCCTGCAACTTCCTCTATCTGCTCAGAAGTCAAGAGGCAGAACTACCACCAGGGACAGACCACATGTCAGTGTCCTGTGTTTCTGTGGTCATACACTGTCTTGTGGTGGTCTGCCCAAATATTTTGACATCTGTTTGCTCTTTGCAGGTAGTTTAATAAAATCTCTGTTTTTGTTTGATTCTTATTCCTGCTTTTCAGGCTTCCTCAACCTTTTGTCTAGCAAGAATTTCCATTTTGATCTTTGGCTGCTAAATTGAGATTTACATATGGACTTCTGTCCATGATGTGGAGTGGTAGCGTAGCAGTGTGGACTTCTGTCCATGTGTAAATCAGGATCAGGATCTCTGTACGTGTAGGAATTTGAGAAAATATACTTTCAAAAGATCAGCATGAATTTTTTGAAAACGTCTTTGGGTGATGACCTGAGAGTAAAGAAGTGGTGGAATAATCCATTTGTAACCTGATCATAAGTTGTGAGGGTTCATTCATTGCTGAGCTTTTCTAGCAGCTTGCATAAGCTTCCAAGGGAAGGCGTTGGCAGGTGTGGCTGGTTTGGATGCCTGAGAAAAGCAGACTCTGAGATGGAGATGAGGATAGGATATGTAGCATACTTATTAGGAAGTGCTTTTGAGATTAACACCTGTGAAAAAGAAGGAACAGAAACAGGATTGAGCTGAGAAATTGGGTTGTGATAGTTCCAGTGAAAGACCTTAACCAACCTGACTAGAAACTCAGAAGCTGACAAGGCCCCTCAAAGTTGTGCTGAGTTGAAGGTAAGGGTACTAGGCTTTCGTATCCCTGAATGGGCCAGAGACTGGGGACATGTTGCCCTGGGGAAGGGCATAGAGCCTTGGGTGCTGCAGCTCTCTCAGCCAAGGCAATACATGGAGGGGACTGATGGCTGAGGACTGTGCCACAGCATGGGGAATAAGCCTTTTAGTCCTGAATGGGATCTGAGTGGCACATTACAGTGTCCGATACTGATGGCAGTGCTGGTGAGCATCTCAGCTGAGACTCAGAGGCTGTGGGCCCTTAAGGCCCACTATACCTACCTCAGGTTTAAAGGACCCTCCCTGAATACCTTTTTGGTAAGCCAGGGAAGTGAAGCCACTGCCTAGGCCACAGCATTCCAATACTAATTTGTGTTTTACTGATACTGTTTGTGTTAGGTGGTTCTTATGTTGCTATAAAGAAATAACTTTCACAGTGACAGACAACATTAAACAATTTTAAAAAAAGAAAAAAATGCCTGAGTCTGAGTAATTTATAAATAACAGAGGTTTAATTGGCTCATAGTTCTGCAGGCTATACAGGAAGCATGGTGCCGACATCTGCTTGGCTTCTGGGGAGGCCTCAGGGAGCATTTACTCATGGAGGAAGGTGAAGGGGGAGCAGGTACATCACACGGTAAGAGTGGGAGCAAGAGAGAGGGGGGAGGGTGTCACACATGTTTAAACAACCAGACTTCATGAGAAATTATTCACTATCTTGAGGACAACACCAAGCAGATGGTGCTAAACCATTCATGAGGGATCTGCCCCCATGATCCATTCACCTCCCACCAGGCCCCACCTCCAATATCGGGGATTACATTCCAACATGAGGTTTGGTGCACACAGATATCCAAACAATAGCACTATTTTTGATTTACCTTTTCTCAGCATAGTCTTGAATTTTTATTTCATCTCTCTGATTACTCAGCAATCTTCTTCAGATTCTTCCCAGAAATTCCTCACCCTCATTCCAAACCTACATTACCCAGTCCCTTGGATTCCTTCAAATGCCCCAGGCATTTGCTGTATAACATTGTGTGTTTGTTCGCATATTGCGTGTGAGTCTCTCAAGGGCAGGGGTGATTCCTTATTCAACTTTGTGCCCTTCTGTCCCAGCACACACTGCTAGACACACAACAGATTCTCAATAAATGTTTACTGAATGAATGAACAACAATAATACCTTCTACTATTTGTCCATGTCCTGAAAGACTATTTTTGAGTCTTAAACAATTTGGTATCTTATCTAAGAAGCAAAGGTATTCTTCTGTTCAACCACCAAGCAGAGAGCCCAGGTTAAATAAACACAAATTGTATGCAAATACAAGTTGGGACTCAAAATTATTTTATATACCTGGTTGTGGCTCTGGAGGAAGACATAAAGTAAACAATTGAAATTGACTTTTGAAATTGATTGTTTTTCTCTATGACATCAGCTGGTGCAAATTTTTATGAAAGATAAATTATTTAAAAAACAAGAAAGCTTTGAGAATGAACATTTGGAAGAGTTGGACACGTCCAACTTTAAGAATGATTATCATTACTGTTAATAAAACTGGAGAGAGAGGAGGAGAAAATTACCTGGTACAAATATTTCTATGATAAGCTTGAATTTAAATACAGATTAAATTGTCTTCCTACTGGACAGAAATCTGAGCTGGATGAAGGATAATTTATAAGTATGACACTTTTAAACAATGGATCAAGAGTAGACAACAAACTTCATCTAAGGCTGTAAATATGGTAAGCAAATGCTGGGGAGGACTTTGATTTAGATTCTACAGAGTGATTTAAACTAACAAGAGAGTTGTTGATCTGGGCAGTGAGACAGATCTGTGATCTCTGCATGTTTATCAACATCATCTGTACTTTTTTTGTACTTGGTAAAAAACATTATTGTGGACAATAACCAACATCAGTCCAATTTTGTAATTTTGCTTATCTTTGGGAATTTTAAATTACAAATTTATGGACAACTTATTAATTTATTCCTTTATCTCAGTATTTACTTCTCAAACTTCACTTTTCATAGCTGTAAAAGCTCATAAGTTTGATTGTAATTGGGAAGAGTTCTTGTTAGGGAAAAGTGAAAATTAACTCGTGGGTTAACACAGCAATAAGAAGAAGAGAAGATGTTAAGAATAATACACTTGTTATGGTGGAGAGTGAAGAGGAAACACTGATCTTTGGCTTTAGGGACTGATCAAGTGAGGTTTTCTGCCCTAGGATACACCCAGTCAGGAAGCAGTGACTGTGTGGTCTGTTCCAATCATGCCTGCAGATCTGGCCGGGTTAGAATCCGTTAGTTGAACGACCTTACCCATCTGGCAGAGACCAGCTGGTTTCTCACAAAATCCATTTCCTGCTCTTGAGCAGTCCCGTAAGCTACATTTTTCAGCCTCCCTTGCAGTAATGTATCACCATATAGCTGAGTTCTTTTCTCCCGCATGCTGTTGTTCATCCTCTTTCCCCATCTGCCAGCTGGATGTGGAGGACTCTGAGTTCTTAGAAAATGATGGAGAAATAAATTAAAGGATCCTGGACCCCAGAGTGACCGTGTGGAATGTTTACTGGTGATCAGGAATATACATTTTGAACACAGGCGAGCAAACATCCTATTGTGTTATGCTGATGAGAATTTAGAATTCGTTACAGCAGTGGGCATTAACCTAATGAATATAAGCATGTCAGCTTACATTTTGTAAGACCATCTCTACTGCAAGAGAGGCTGGGGAATGTTGTCCAGATTACCATCTTGAATAAAATTGGACAGATTACCATCTTGAATAAAATTGGAATTGTGTTGTTAAGGAAGAAAGGGGGAATGGGATATTTGGTGGTCAACCTGCAGTCTCTGCTATAACATGCAATAGTTCAGATTTTGCAGAGTGATCAAGGAAAATGAGAACTGAGAAAAGATCGTTGAATTTGGCAACAAGGAGTCACTGATGACCTTTATGAGCGCAGAGTAGGGTAATTATCAGATCACAGAAGATGGAGTGCATGGGTTATGTGTCACTGGAGGCAGCAATGTAACTTTGGTGTAAAAGAAATTAACAGCTTGAGAAGCAGAGGGATAAAAGGAATGTTTTAAAATGGGTCAAAACTTCATATTTTGAGGGTTGACAAGGAAAAAACAGTATCGCTCCCATGGGACATCCAACATCGGAGCTCTTGGTTCTTGGACCTTTGAATTCCAGACCTTTCTCCAATTCCCCCCCACCCCCGCCCACCCGTTATCCCTGGTACTCAGGCCTTGGAACTTGGATTGAAATACAAGAGTGGCTTTCCTTGTCCTCCAGTGTGTCCGCATATTGGACTTCTCAGACTCCATGATTACCAAGGCAGAGACTCTTCAGATGTCTCCCAGTCATGCCGAAGTTTTTATCAGAATGTTGCGAGGAAACACCAATGGGCCACCCGGGATGACCTTCAATGACCTGAAGACATTTACTGAAGGAGATGTGTTAAGTTTTTATAACATCTTCTATTGAGTACAAGTGAAGAGCTTTTTACTTAGTTGAAACCAGTTGAGAAAGAAATTCTATCAAATATCAAGTATGTGCACAAACTTTTAAAAAGACAACTTTATTGACCTATATTGAACTTCATAAGTTTTGGCTATTAACAAGAAAGCTACTGTGAGCATTTTTGTACAAGTCTTTACAGAAATATACAGACATGTGCTTTCATTTCTTTTGGCTAAGCTAGGAGTGAAATGGTTGGATCGCATGTTAGGTGTATGTTCAACTCTCAAAAGAACTGCCACACTGTTTTTAAAAGAAGTGGCTGTACCATGTGCATCAACTTTTGTTTGAGAAACTAAACAATGAATGTGTCATTTAGTTTTTCCTGGGCAAGTCTTGTGATTTGGTGAGAGACTTGGCTATATATAATTTACTGCTTTTTGATTATGGGGATATAGTTGTAATCTCTGAGCTTCAGTTTTCTAATCTGTGAAATGAAAGACCTACTGATGTGCTTTCTGAGCCAGACACTTTTTTAGATACTTGTGCACTTTATGTCCTTCATGTTCTAGAAGCAAAAATGCAGTATATTGTGAAAGTACTTTGCTTTTCAAAGAGACTTGTTTTAGATGAGAAAAAAAAGAAAAGAAAAGAAAAACCAGTGGAAAAGGAGAGCATAAAGAGAAAGAGGAAATGATTGACGGAGGAAGGCTCAAAGATATTAGGATGGGACATGATGTTAAAGAGATAAGGCCGGGCGCAGTGGCTCATGCCTGTAATGCCAGCACTTTGGGAGGCTGAGGCGGGCAGGTCACCTGAGGTCAGAAGTTCGAGACCAGCCTGGCCAACATGGTGAAACCCCATCTCTAATAAAAATACCAAAAATTAGCTGGGCATAGTGGCGGGTGCCTGTAATCCCAGCTACTCAGGAGGCTGAGACGGGAGAATTGGTTGAATCTGGGAGGTGGAGGTTACAGTGAGCCGAGATTGCACCATTGCACTCCAGCCTGGGCGACAAGAGCGAAACTCCATCTCAAAAAAAAAAAAAAGAAAAAGGAGAAAAAAAAAGATAAGCCATAGAAAGATCATCTCCATATCTCCATGACAGGAGTTATGAATGTGAAAATGCTATATATAGAGAGAGATGTTTTGAGGTGAAAAGTGAGATACAAAAGTGAAGTATATGGTGTACCTATTTGGCTGATCCCAAATAGCCTCATTTGTTAATCCACCAGATATCATTGGAGATAGAGTGAACATAGAAAATGTGGTCCCTACCTTTGTGAAAAGAGGAGAGATGGTCACCGAACAGAAATGGCAAATAAGAAGAGATGAGTTTGCCTTAAAAGTAAGGAATCTCAGGGGTATGGAGAATTAGGAGAAGAATGGAGCAGCCAATGTGGGGAAGACCCTTAGGCATTGTTAGGAGGTGACAGAGTGGTGGTGATGGTTGTGGTGGTGGCAGTTGGCCAAGAACAGCTGACAGCACAACTGCAGTGAGTATGAGGGTCCCTTAGCACAGTTCCTTTAATTTCTCATGACCTCAAGGCAGGAATGGAAAAATAAAACTTGGGACAGACCAGGGGTTATGCTGCTCCTCATGCTACATGTAGTAGATTTTGGAATAATGATCCATGGTAGTGAAAATTCTACAGTCTATAGTGGACTATTTAACAGCCATTAGTTTTATTATTTTTATGAATGTTAAGGAGAAAAAAACACCACTAACAGGAATAAATAACACTTTAGTATTTAGTTTATATTAATTTTTATTATATCTGAGTTAATTTGAGCACAAATTAAGTGTACATTAAATAATTCTTCTTGAGCTGGGTTTGGAAAAAGTCGACGATTTTCAACTGAATTCTTATTAATTACTATGGTAGAGACTAACTCCTTGCCAGACCAGTTTCTTCCTTTTCCTGGGCACATAGCTTGATGACATTTCCTGGCCTCTCTTAAAGTTGGGTGTGGCCATGGACTGAGTCCTGGCCCATGCAGGTGGGTGAAACTGATGTGCACTGCTTAGATACTCAGCCTGTGAAAAGCAGCCTTATGTAAGCCTCCAGTTACTCTCTTCTTTCTCCTGCTGGCTGAATACAGAGGGGCCCTCAGAGGTACAGGGATTAAAGAAGGCAGCATCCCTGATTTCCACATGGAAGGCTGCCCACTGGAAACCCAGATGAACTCTGTGAGTACAAAGTAAAATTGTATTGGGCTAGGCTTCTGAGATAAATGGTAGGCTTCTGAGATAAATGGTTTGTTTTAGCAGCTAGCTAGCATTTCTTCCCCTGACTAATCAAGTTAGTAATCAGATGGAAAGTCAGATTACTTAATACTCACGCAGTTATCTAGTCTGAAATATAGCAAGCCCTTTTCACAAAAATTAAGTACATACCCATTTACTTCTCAATGCCTTTCCAACAATTAGAAACTGTTGAATAATGTATATGTGGGTTGCAAGTCATCAATACTGAAGATTACTGGGAAAGTAGTGAAGAGTAAAGGGAGGTGAAGTATATGAGAGCCTGGGAAGAGCCTTTGGGATGCAACCAGGGGAAAGTAAGAGAACCTGAAGCAAAGTCTTCCTGGGTCTTACACCTGTATTTCTGACACCATAGCGGGGAAATAGACAGCAGAGCTGCCTGAGCAGCAGTGTGCTGATGTCTGCTGGAAAGAAATTTGCCAGCGAATGCAAGTTTTTTAAATCCTAGGAGTGAGGACAGGCGTTTGAGAAATACCCCAGGGTGCCAACCTGGAGTTCTTCTTCTTCTTCTTCTTCTTCTTCTTCTTCTTCTTCTTCTTCGTCTTCGTCTTCGTCTTCTTTTTTTTTTTTTTTGAGGCAGAGTTTCGCTCTTGCTGCCCAGGTTGGAGTGCAATGGCGCAATCTCGGCTCACTGCAACCTCTGCCTCCTGGGTTCAAGCAATTCTGCCTCAGAGTCCTGAGTAGCTGGGATTATAAGCATGTGTCACCATGCCAGGCTAATTTTTGTATTTTTAGTAAAGACGGGATTTCACCATGTTGGCTGGGCTGGCCTCGAACTCCTGACCTCATGTGATCTGCCTGCCTCGGCCTCCCAAAGTGGTGGGATTACAGGTGCGAGCCACCGCGCCCAGCCTGGAGTTCTATACCTAGTGAAAATATTCTTCCAGTAAGAGAAAACACAAGGACATTTTCCAGCAAATAAAAGCTAAAATAATTCACACTGAAAGGAATACTAACTTTTAGCAAATAAAAGCTAAAAGATTCACACTGAAAGGAATACTAACAGGAATTCCTCAGGCATAATGAAAACGATCTCAGACAGAAAAACAGAGATGCAGGAAAGAAAGAGTAAACGTGGAGAAATCCAAATGAATGTACACTGTACACACTGATAGTAATCATGTCTCATGTAGCTTAAAAATATGTTAAACTAAAATGCATAACAACAGTAACACAAAAGGCACTTGGTGGGGATAGGTAGCGAATGGAGTTAAGATGTTTTGAGGTTTTAGCAATATCTAGGAGGTGATTAAAATATTAATATATACCATGTAGTAATAAAGAATGCATGTCATCATCTGTAGAGTAACTGCTAAGTAAGGGTAAAAGAATACATAATAATAAAGTAAAAAATGCAATAACATATGTAGCAAATTCAAAAGAAGGAAAAAAGGAAAAACACAAAACAAGTGGGATCAATAAAAATAGTAAGATGGTAGATATATATACAAACATATCATGAATACCATTAAATGTAAGTGAACTAAAGTTATTACAGATTTTTGATTTGAAAAAAATTTAAGCTGCTTCTCACTGGATAGAAGCACATACCAACCACGTAGTAGGTACAGTGAAACTAAGAGCATTAGGAATCTATTTATATTCATTTACAATGAGATTAAAAGCAAAGTATTCTTTGCAAACCACAAGTAAGTCAAGCTCACTCCTGCTCTTTTGTCTTTCCAAATGAGGTTTACCAAGGTTTGAAACATCAATCAGCAGTGAGGAGATGGGGGAATGGGAGGAAACAAAACCAAAAAAAAGGAAAAGAATTACAACTCTTTAAAAAATTGAATTCTAGAGCCTTTGGGAAAGGCTTGTACTTAAACATTTGCATAGGAGATAGGTAATTAATATTTCAAGATACTGAGAAAAGAAAGTTATAAGTTAGCATATCAATTCAATTTTTTTCTCCAGGAAAAATGCTGATGAAAAAAATCCCGTAAAGTGAACTGCAAACATCTAAAAACAGAACTGGAGCTGGTAGCATGTCACAAGGGTATATGAAAAAATATATATATATATTGGCCAGGCGCGGTGGCTCATGCCTGTAATCCCAGCACTTTGGGAGGCGGAAGTGGGCAGATCACGAGGTCAGGAGATCGAGACCATCCTGGCTAACACAGTGAAACCCCGTCTCTACTAAAAATACAAAAAATTAGCCGGGCGTGCTGGCGGGATCCTGTAGTCCCAGCTACTCTGGAGGCTAAGATGGGAGAATAACGTGAACCCGGGAGGTGGAGCTTGCAGTGAGCTGAGATTGTGCCACTGCACTCCAGCCTGGGTGACAGAGCGAGACTCTGTCTCAAAAAAAAAAAAAAAAAATGTATAATATATATATA
>NW_016814053.1:3850892-3876121 GCF_001698545.2 Rhinopithecus bieti | reverse complement strand
GTATAATATATATATATATATATATTTCTTCTAAAGAATGCAAACTACTCTAAAACTAGGAAGGCTTTTGAGTGTAGGCTCTGAGACTCATGGCTAGAGACCATTTAGGGGCAATCTTCACTGCAAGTTTCTCAAACTTGAACCCCCATATCCCCAAAGATGAACAAATTCCATAAGAAGTTTTAATGTTATTCATTTAAATAAATGTAAACATGCACATAAATCTCTTCTGGCTCATGTAATCAGTGTGACCTACTACTGTTGCCATGGGCTTCTCTTCACAATCACATGGGTGCCAAGGTCTTATGTCATGGCACAGTGTGAGAAGAAATGTTTCACCCTTGTTCCAATAAAGAAAAGCTGTGGGAGAATTGTTTTACTGCATGTCATATTGTAGTCATGTAGGCCTACAGAATCCAATAAAACCATCAAGGCAATGGTTAACTCCATACTCATATTCTGAGTAGATGTATTTTGCAGATCTTATGCTTGTGTGTACCAACTTCACCACGTCTATCAGTGGTAAATGTAATAATGAAAGCTCAGTGAAGACTTCTTTGTTAAATGTGTACTTTGGGGTCCACAGTGAAAAAGATGGAGCCATTGAAATAATGGATCTGTGGTTTAAAATGAGTTCATTGTAAAATGGAAACAACAAAAGCAATAATGACAATGATAGTTCATCATTTTCAAAACCAAGTTGTAGCTGGGCTCCCTTCTCTATGGCCAAAACGAGAGCTTGAAGACCACAGTAGGAGAGCCTTGAGTAAGGAACCATGAGTGTTTATGGTTGGGATTGCTTGGCTTAAGGAATCCTTGACCCTTGAGGGATGAGTAATATCAGCTCTGGGAAACATCACCAGGCTCTTTGGGTTCTTAGGAAATGAAGAAGCATGAGACCTTGCTAACATGGGAGAGCAAGAGAAAACCAGGGAACAGAGAATGAGTTCCTCCTGGAAGCTGCTTGCTATAAAACAGCACAGATTGCTAGGGAATATACATGAACTGAGTCTGTATGAGCAGCACCAAGAGAAATAACAAACCCAAAGAGCCAAGCATCAGTGGAGAGGAAGAACAACTAAAACAGGCTCTGACACACCAGAGCCACAGAATGGGACTGGTTGTAATTTGAACTAACAAAAGTCAATAATAAAAGCACTTAAGGCAATTCAAGTGTAACTCAAAAAGATTTTCTGAAATTAAAAACATGAGTTTCAAACACAACTTAGTAAATGAATTGAAGGAGAAGCTGATTGCTTTGAGACTGACATGCTTTCTTTGCCTGTGTCTGGTTGTTTTTTCAAAGGATGAGTTCCCTTTGGGTGTTATGGTTGGAATTGTTCATAGTTTCTTCCTGAACCCCATTATAACCTGAGGAATTTTGTTTTGGACCCTTTATTTAACAGTTATCTGTGTTAATCCATTCAGACTCTGAGCTGACTAGAGACTGGCTTGTAATCTCTATGAAGCTATCATGGTCTGAGGGAGTGAGTGGGGGCTGAAATCACACCAATAACTCTGCCCCCTAAGCCATGATCACCATGGTGAGCTGCATCTTCCCATAGAAAAGGGTGTGCTTTCACCTCACATGAGGTTGTATATATGGACTAGCAGATGCCTGTTTTTCACCTCTTCCCCTTACTGTTGTTTTCAGGGAAAATGGAAATGGAAATGGGTAGATATCTTATGGTAATCTCAAGCATTGCTTATGGCTTCCCAAAACTTATAGTTTTGAAACTCTGAGAAGCTTATAAGGCAAAGTAATTGAAAAGAGCAGCATTAGTCCATCAAAAAGACATGGGAGTGGCATCATGATGAATGAAGTCTAGTTTAATAATTTTGTAAAAAAAAATCACTGTCCCAAGATGTTTAGATATCTAAATAATTCAGAACAGGACTGAATGGCAATGAGTGATTCAGGCAAACTTTCTCCAAAGTTCCACATATATGTTCAGTAAGGTTCTTGGTTTCAAGATGATGAAAACAAAGAGAGTAGAAGATTTAGCAAATCATTAGAACCCCTGCTAAAACTAAAAATAAGACGAAGACTAAGTCATCTAATGTGGTCCTTTAAGATGGACCCACAATAGATATAAACCTGTTTAAAATACTTTTAAATTATTTAAATCACGTTTTTAAATAGGTACTTAGGCCCCAAATAACAGCAAAAAAATTAAAAATAAGTCCTGCAGTAAGTTTTGACTAAAAGGGGCACAACTTGATTTAACCCCAAACAACTTTGCAATTACATAATATTTACCATGAATTAGTACATTAGGTTAAATGATATGAAAGAAAAAGAGAAAGGTGCTGATGCCTACATTGCATTTTTCAACTGTTTATTTTCAGGAGACATTTGTAGGTAGCTTACAGCACATGTACTTGCACATTTGTTAAAGTTCATATCCTTTTAGAGTAATTAGGAATTTTCTATTAGATATACTTAAATATCACATATACTTTAAATATTCAATATGAACACTTAATTATGCTTTTTTTTTTGGACAGAGTCTCACTCTTACTCAGGCTGGAGTGCAGTGGCGAGATCTCAGCTCTTTGCAACCTCCACTTCCCAGGTTCAAGCGATTCTTGTGCCTCAGCCTCCTGCGTAGGTGGGACTACAGGTGTGCAACACCATGCCCTGCTAATTTTTTTGTATTTTTAGTAGAGACAGGGTTTCACCATATTGTCTGGGCTGGGTCTCAAACTCCTGATCTCAAGTGATCTACCTGCCTTGACCTCCCAAAGTGCTGGGATTACAGGCATGAGCCACCATGCCTGGGTCTTAATTATGCATTTTTAATTAGACATACTGAAATATGAAATATAGATTTTCATCTAAATGAGAAAGGGCATCTAACTGTGAAAACTGTCTCTCTCATAATGTTTTGTTCTTCCTTAACGGATGTGCTATATCTTGTTGAGATTTCTTGTTCTCTGCCCTGCTCCATCTCACCCGGATGTTCATTCCCCTTGTCTGTGGTGCAGGTGGCTGGTTCTGGAAAGCAGCACACACAAGGTGAGTGTGTTGCTTGGTGTGCTCTCCAGGGATTGGCATCACAGCTGGATAAAGAGAGGTGTGAGCCTGCTCCATTGGTTATACCAGGCCAGACCCAACAGAACTTTTGTTGACTTTCCACAGGTTGTTGTGAATGAGTACTACAATCCTTAAATCTCCACCTCCAGCTGAACCTGCTACTTTCAGCACTGGCAATGGCTTCCTTCTTTACGGGAGATTTTGGTCATCCAAAGTAGACTTCTTTAGCCTGTGCCTCATGAACTCACAATACATCTTCACAGGCCCTCCCTTCCCTTCCCCTTGTCTTCCTTCCTCTCTGTGGTGCTCTGAGCCTTTCTCATATCTTTGAGAACTTTACCTCCCACCTCAAAAAGGACTTTGTCACTTCAGCTATCTTTCTTCTCTAACAATTTCCACTAACTTATCCTCTACATATAAATGAGCCCAAGTATCATTAACCTGAAAAAGAATCATAAGTTTATCCCTCTTTTCTCACTACTGTCCTCTCTCTTTTTGATAAGGTGGTTTTCTGGTCACCACACCCCATTCTCCCACCCTCTCCCTGTTTAATCCTCTGGGGTTGGGCTTCTTCACCACTGCTTTGCTGAAAGTGCTCTCCAGAAGGTCTCCAGTAGCCAACTACTCATCCCTCAAAGGTTTTTCTATGTCCTGGGCCATGGATTCTTGGAGAGATTTACGAATAAAAACAACCTCTGCCTTCTTGAAACTCTTTCCTCTCTTCATATCGGTGACTACTCAGTGCTTCCCTGGATCTGGGCCCCATGTTCACTCAGTCCCTCTGCCTTCTCTGGCCACACAGCACAGTGTACAGCTCTGAAATCACTTACTGTGTCCAAATCCTGGTTCAGCCCCTTCCTATCTGGGCCATGTTAGACAAGTCACTTTATCCTGCTATACCTTGGTTTCCTCACCTGTTAAATGGAAATGGAATGGTATCTGCCCTTTGGGTTTTGTGAGGATTCGATGGCATGATGAATGAATACAAAGCACTTTGTAGGCTGCCAGGCTTGTAATAAGAGCTCAGAGTTAGCTAACAGTATTTTCTCCCTCTTCTTGTCTCTGATATATTGTCTTCCACCAAGTATACCTACACATCACTTCCTATACTTTGTCTGTGCTTTCCTGCCTTGCTGCTCTTGCTCACACCATTGCCCCCATCACTCTTCCATCCTTCCATCCTCACCTACCTCACCTATCATAATCCCTCTACATCTTTTTGTTGTTGTTGTTGTTGTTGTTTTTGAGACAGGGTCTTGCTCTGTTACCCTGGATGGAGTACAGTGGTGTGATCACAGCTCACTGTGGCCTTGAAATACTGGACTCAAGCAGTCCTCCCACCTCAGTCTCCCAAGTAGCTGGGACCACAGGCACATGCCACTGTGTCCAGTTAATTTTTTAAATTCCTTTTTGTAGAGACGGGATCTCACTAATGTTGCCTAGGCTGGTCTCAAACTCCTGGGCTCAAACAGTCCTCCTGCCTTGGCCTCCCAACGTGCTGGAATTGCTGGCATGAGTCACTGCACTCAGCCTGTCCACTTAAGACCACACTTAAATGCCACCTTTTCCCTCAAGCCCTCTCAGGTCACTCAAGCCAAAGGTGATTTCTTCTCCAGTAAAGTCTCATAGTCTTTTGCTCATTCTTCTGGCATATTCCGCATTATAATTGTTTAATCTGATGATTTATCTTTCTTACAAGATTTAAGTTCCTTGACGGAATAAAGAACAACTAGTAGGTGTTTAATAGTAGGTGGCCATTAATGCAGGATATAGTGAAGGAGCTTTAGGACCACGTGTGCTAATCCAGGAAGGAAAGCCTTAGATGAGATTCAGTGGAAATGTCTTTACAAAGTATACAGATGATCCCAAGAGAGTACTGAATAAAGTTGACTTAGAGAATTGTGAAACAAGATTATATATGGGAAAAGCAAAAGAATGAGCACATGGATTTTTAATATGTTTTTAATGATTATAAAACACTGGGCATAATATATAGGAAACCGAAGGTTATAATCTGAGAAAATCTATTTGACTTTAATATATATGTAATGGAATGGGAAGCCCAGGGGATTTAGGAATTAACCAAGTACAAAAGATAAGTTTATATGTCAAGTCCATGCTTGTTTCTGGAAGCTCAGGAAACAACCAAGAGAGAGTTTGGATTTGTCTCAATAGGAGAAAAGAAGGGAAGAGAGACGCAGGGACAGATCCTACACACAGTCAATCTTCACTAACTATGAATGTATTTGTCCACTTGTGTTGCTGTAAAGGAATACCTGGGGCTAAGTAATTTGTAAAGAAAAGTTTATTTGGCTCATGGTTCTGCAGGCTGTACAAGAAGCATGGCATCAGCATCTGCTTCTTGTGAGGGTCTCAGACCGCTTCTATTCATAATGGAAGACAAAAGGGAGCCCCTGTATCACAAAGGGAGAGAAGGAGCAAGAGAGAGGGCAGGGAAGTGCCAAGCTCTTTTCAACAGTCAGCTCCTATGAAAACTAATAGAGAACTCAGTAATTACCGAGAGGATGGCGTCAAACCATTCATGAGGACTCTGACTCTACGACCCAAACACCTCCCATTAGGCCCCACCTGCAATATTGGGGATCACATTTCAACACAAGATTTGGAGGACACAAATGTCCGTACTATATCAATGAGTGTATAAACAAGAAATGGATTTGTCAGGATAAAATCTTACTGCCTTGAAGTTACTATATGCAAGGAGAATAGATTGATCTTGATTATTTGCCTATATGGCTTTAACAGGGAGGACTTCACTTTGCTAATATTTGTCATGGTTGCAAGTTTTCTTCTTAATGTTCTCTCATCTCCTGGATTCTGTCAAGATACCACCATAGCTTTTTTCCTACTTCTCTGGCCACCCTTTCTCAACTTCATTCCTTCAGTAGTCCATTCTAGCAACTCGTCTTTTCTCATTTTGCTCTTGGTATCCTTCCTATATGACCCATCCGGACCCATGGTTTTAACCCTCCTGCAGATGCTGATACCTCTCAAATATGCTTATGTGTTCCAGACACACACACATTCAACCTTCTACCTGAAACTTTCAAGTTTCACTTGACATATGCTGACCAGATCTCGGTGTCAAGGTCATGAAAGATAAGTAAATACTAAGTAATTGTCACACATTGGAGAAGAGTAAGAAAAAATAACAAGTAAATGCCATATGAGAACTGTATAAAATTCTGGAACAGAAAAAGAAAATGAATGGAACAATGGGTGAGATGTGAGTAAGGTCTGCAGTTTAGCCAATAGTATTCTGAAGCTCACTGGTAAACTTGACAATAGACGAAAATTGGAGGTGCTAAGTATAGGCAACTTTTCGAGGAGTTTCATTGCAAAGAAAAGCTGACTAATGGGGTGTTAGCTGGCAGGGGAACTGAGATCAAAGAAAGGATTCTTGAGATGGGGGAGATAACAGCTTATTAGCGTGCTGTCAGGAATGATCCAGTAGGAGAAACAAATTGATGATGTAAGCATGAGACAGAAGCACCTCTGGAGTGACGTCCTGAAGGAGCTGAGAAGGAATGAGATACTGAAGGGGTCACTCTTCAGAGTCTTTGCTCTAACTCCCTGCTCCTCCGAGGCCCAAGCTTCACCGAGTGTCAGTTAAGTTTAAGTTCTTGGAGGAGGACAAAACTTCCTATTGTTATTCAGAGAGTGTTGCATCTGCTCAGGCACTCACCATTCTGATTTTCAGTTCCCTCTATGTTTGGTATCTCAGGATTTAACGTCTTTTTCTGTGGTATCAATTATGGTATTGAACTAATTTTTAAAACTTTTACCCATTTCATATTTTTTATGTGAAACCTTTTCTGGCTCTCTCAGCGTATGGTCTTACTGGAAATGGGAATCTCCTAGAGTGATTTTTCTCAAATACAAATCTGATTTGGTCTTTTTCCTACTTAAATTTCTGTGGTGGTTTACATTTACTGTAAGAATAACATGCAAGCTCCTTAAGATGACATATAAAACCTTTCTTTCCTGTCTGGGCTCTTAGCTGTCCACCTCTCCAGGCTTGGTGAACCCAGTAGCTCCTAGGACTCCCCATCCCCTCCAGGGGCTCACTTTTGCACGTGGTGCTGATGTGGAGAATCTTTCTGACACTCCTTATCACCAAGCCTGGATTAAATGCCTGTCTCATGTGCCCCCACAGCCCGTGCTTAGCTCTGGTCTAGACGTTCACACTGTGTTGTCACTGTCTGCTGAATTCCTGGTTTCCTCTGCAGAGTCAGTTCCTGGTTGACTCTTTATATGGTTAGGCTTTGTGTTCCCACTCAAATCTCATCTTGAATTATAATCCCCCATAATCCCCATGTGTCAAGGGAGAGACCAGGTGGAGGTAACTGGATCATGAAGGCAGTTTCCCCCATGCTGTTTTGTGATAGTGAGTGAGTTCTCACAAAATTTGATGGTTTTCTTTTTATTTTATTTTATTTTTTTGAGACGGAGTTTTGCTCTTGCTGCCCAGGCTGGAGTGCAATGGCGTGGTCTTGGCTCACCGCAACCTCCGCCTCCCGGGCTCAAGCAGTTCCCAGCCTCAGCCCCCAAGTAGCTGGGATCACAGGCATGCACCACCATGCCTGGCTAATTTTGTATTTTTAGAAGAGTCCGGATTTCTCCACGTTGGTCAGGCTGGTCTCGAACTCCTGACCTCAGGTGATCTGCCTGGCTCCGCCTCCTAAAGTGCTGGGATTACAGGCATGAGCCACCAGCCCAACCCAAAATTTGATGGTTTTCTAAGTGTTTGGTAGTTCCTCCTGCATTCATTCTGTCTGCAGACACCCTGTGAAGAAGGTGCCTGCCTCCCCTTCACCTTCCACCATGATTGTAAGTTTCCTGTGGCCTCTCCAGCCATACATAACTGTAAGTCAATTAAACCTCTATCCTTTATAAATTACCCAGTCTCAGGAAGTTCTTTATAGCAGCGTGAGAACAGACTAAAACAACTCTAAAACCCCAGGTGCTTCCATATGCTTGCCTTGATACATATTTGTGTTGAGTGCAATAAGGTTTATGATATAAATCATATTAATTCTCAAAAGAGATTTAAATCACTGGAGAGGAAAACATATCTTATTTCTACAAAAACATATTTTATTGATTGCTACATCCTTTAATACATCATTGACACAATTCAGAGAAATATAGAGCCTTAGGAAGTTTAGCTCTTGAAAGAATCTTAGAGATGACTTAATCTACCTCCTTTATTTCCTGGATAAGGAAATGTATCTTTCTTTGTATCAATTTATGCATCTATCAGCGGTGTACAAGAATGCCTGTTCCTGCACACACTTTCTCACTAGCTCTGGGTATCTTCTGTGTTTCATAACACTAATAAGTGAAAGTGGACATATTTTTATGTATTTCTTGGCAATTTATTTTCATTCTTTATGACATGTCTATTCATATCTTTTCTCCAGTTTTGATTGAAATGTTGATATTTTTCATATTTATTTGTTAGTGCATTTTCTAACTGTGGATATTAACCCTTTGTTTTTCACATACATTGCAAGTGTTTCTCTAGGTTTGTATAACTTTCTTTATAGTGTCTTCCTTCATCTAAGTTGTCAAACGGGTCAGTTTTCCTCTATGGTGTCTGACCTTGATATCATTCTAAGAATGGCCTTATTTACTTTAAGATTATAAAACTGTTCTATATTTAATATAGTACTTAATTTTTTGTGTGTTTCAGATTTTAGTCCACCTAAAAAAGGTTTAATGATATAAGAGAGTAATCTACCTTTACTTTTCCTCACATTTTTAGCAGACTGTTCCAATACCCCTTCTGTAATTGTTTTAAATAGTGCTGATACAAAACGAAGGCTCTAGTATATTTTTATAAAGAGTGTAGATCTGGGGATCTGAGAGGTCTGGGTTTGAGTAACTCTGCCTGCCTTGGTGAGGGTTCATGGACACAGTTTATGGCATTGGCACCAAGGGCATTGACTAGTTTCATGGTGCTGGGTGCCATTATGGTTTATTAGTAGTTTTAGTATAAATGGATGTTTTTGGACTCTATTCTATTCTGTTGATCTATTCATCTACACCTGTGTCAGGACTATAGTGCTTTAACTTCTTATAGTTTGAGAGAATATTTTAATACGTAATGACAGTTAAACAAGGAAGTTAAACAAACGGAGAAAAATACTTGCAATATATATGAAAAAAAAGGGTTAATATCTTTAGTTGGAAAATATACTTACAAATGCAAAATCCCCTCTGTGGACTTTAACATTTTGTAAATAATTTTTAATTGTGTATGCTGTAATGCTTTTCCTTACTCTCCTAAGTCATTAGTTATACAAACATTTAAATATGTTTTGGTATTTATGATTTAAATAGGATTCAGAATGTAACCTTAATTCAGAAATTTACAAAAGGGTTATAGAAAATGGATTCAATAAAGAAAAGTCAAATGGTTTAGTTGTAATTTGGATTAGCTTGAATTTCCTCATGAAGAAGAAATTAACTTATTTTCTGTTGCTACTGAGAACCAAATTAGGACGTATGTTTAAATTGCAAAATGAGTTCCAGTCAGACAAAAAGTTTTTTTGTTTTGTTTTATTTGATCTGAGTCTGACTAGAGAATGAAGAATGCTTCCAAAGAAAAACGTTAAACCCTGTTTTGAGATTAGCTCTGGTCTAGATGTTCGTACTGTGTTGTCACTGTCTGTTGAATTCCTGGTTTCCTCTGTAGAGTCAATTCCTTTTAATATCTGGTTTTCCCCACCTTCACCCCATGCTTGACTCTTGTCCTGATGAGGGGAAGAGAACAAAACCCAGCTGATTGTTTGCGGGATTTTTATCATTGCATGAACGTTAACCTTTAATGCAGACTAACCTGCATTTTGGGGACTTTCCACATGTTGGAACCAATGTACTGCCATCCTCATCAGACAGCCTTGCTTAAGCACAGCTTTGTATAATAATGTTCACCAATGAAAACCTTCGTTTCCTTTGTTTTAATCAGTTCCTCTTGCATTATGTTTGAATCATACTACTGAGTCATTATTTTTTCACATTCTATCTTAAAATATGGCCTTTTCCCCTTGTTTATTTTGGCACATATATCACGGGATGGAGAGCAGCAGGAAATGATCCTTCACTGACCATTGTCATTTAGTGCTCTGTGGTTTCTTTTGCTCCATGGTTGTTGTTTTTTTAAATTCACATTCTCACTAATTTTATTAACGTTCTTCCCATAGCAATACACATTAGTGATGCTGCTTTATGCTTGAGAAAATGACAAAATGTCACTCAGTGAGCTGAAAAGGGAAACAATGGAGACTTATAGCACTGCAGTTTCCAGAAAAGTTTTACTTTCCAGAAACATTGCTTTCAATAACTATCAATCAATCAAATGTTTTCTCCTGGTATCCTGGATGTTTTGTGAGATACAGAAGAAGTATTTATTTAGTTATTCATCCATCAAGTATTTATTGGGAGCCAACTGTGAGCCACATGACAGATGCTGAGGGTATACTGGACAAAAAACTAGATGAAGCTTTCTCTCTGGCAGAGGAGGTAGGCATCATTGTTATAAGTGCTATGAAGACAGGTATCAAATGAACTTATTTAATACACATTCCTTGACCACCCCCTGCTTTGTGAAAGCACGGAAAGTTACATAAACTGGGAAGTAGATCAGCAGGGCTTTCTGTGAGAAAGTGACCAACTATAGGGGCTTTTTGTAAATTGGACCGCTCTCTTTTCTCCAAAAGTAAAATAAATATTTTCCATGTGGGGATGTTATGTTTTTTCTCTTTATTTGGTAATGAACTCTCAAGACAGGATGTGGGTAAGGATAGCAAGCACCTGAGGAAGTTTGAGCTGCAATATATTTTATTTTTCACTACCCCAATCAAATAACAATAGTCAAACACAATTTAAAATTTCTTTCTCCCTGAGACTGTCATCCTCACCTCTGGAATTCCTCTGGAAAAATTTTGCCTGGTTAATAATACTAATCTCTCTCTCTCTCTCACACACACACACACACACACACTCACACACACACACGAACGTTAATAATAATCTCTCCCTCTATCTCACACACACACACACACACAAACATTAATAATAATCTCTCTCTCACACCCACACACACACACACACGAACGTTAATAATAATCTCTCTCTATCACACACACACACACACACACACATGCACACACACACACACCCCCACACATACAGCCTAGCTCTCTCACTTTGGCCTCATTCTTCTGCCTTCACAGGAACTTAAGCCAAGTTTAATAAGAGACTTACAGTGAGTTGGTGATGCCCCAAATTCTCATGCTTTCAGGAGAATGGCAGCCAGTAAGTAATATCACCTGAAATTCCCAGGAAACCTGGGAATGTTTCCTTTGTGATATGTTCCTGGGTTGGCCAAGCCACAGAGATTGGGTAGGAAAATGACTGGTTGGCACGCAGGTACATAGGCGCACTCCTGATTATGTGGAATAGAGTAGGACTGTCTGACTTTAAAGTGCTTGTGAACCACATGGGGATCTTGTTAAAATACAGATTCTAATTCAGCAGGTTCCTGATTCTGCAATTCTTTTCTTTTTCTTTTCTTCTTCTTTTTTTTCTTTTTTTGAGATGGGGTCTCACTCTGTCGCCCAGGCTGGAGTGCAGTGGTGTGATCTTGGCTCATTGCAACCTCCACCTCCCAGGTTCAAGCGATTCTCCTGCCTCAGCCTCCCAAGTAGCTGGGATTACAGGTGCATGCCACTATGCCCGGCTAATTTTTGTATTTTTAGTAGAGACAGGGTTTCACCATGGTGACCAGGCTGGTCTCTAACTCCTGACCTCAGGTGATCCACCTGCCTCGGCCTCCCAAAGTGCTGGGGTTACAGGTGTGAGCTACTGCACTTGGCCAAGGTACAGTAGCTCATGCCTGCATCCCAAAACTTTGCACCCTGCATTTCTAACACAGGTGTGCATAGGTGCTCTATGTACAGAAGAATGGCCTCTCCCTGACCCTCTCTTCCTACCTCTTCCCCATCACAGAATTTCAGAATTGTTGGTGGGGGAGCTGAATTGAGCTTCTTGTCTAGTTGCTGCTAAAACACTGGTCTACAGAATGACTACCTGGTGATTTCACCAGGGAGATATTTTTTAAAAAATCTAGATTCCCAGAGATTCTGATTCAGTAGCTCTGGGGAAAGTCCCAGTCATCTGTATTCATTCAAAGCTCCCAGGCCAATTGGAGGGGCAAAAACACTTTGAACCATTAATATCTTTCTTATTTTATAAATAAGAAAACAGAGTGGTTGCATGACCTGCCCAATATGACCTAGTTGTGGTCATCAGTACTAGAACTTAGGGACCCTTTTCCAGCCCAATACCTTGTTGTTTCCAATTTGACTACCCAGGGCAATTGCTTCCACTATGAAAGGAAAGCAATTTCCTACCCCTGAATAAGTGATTCTTAAGTATCAAATAGATGTCAGGTTCAGTGCTGTTTTATGGACCCATAACGTTTTCCTCTTGTTGGAAGCAAACATGAACAGATCTAAAGTGCAATTTGTTTCCATCCTACTCTAAAAGGAAGTTGGATGAAGTGTGCTATGGGAATGGAAATGTTTCACATTTTATTCCTCTGGGAGATAATTTCATAATTTAAAAGGTCTTTGTTCTTAGGTGTTTTTCTGATAACCAGTGAAAATATCAGTGCTTTCAGATGGTTTCCATATGATCAACAATCCTTGAACTGACATATTGTATTCCTCTTTTCTTGGTACTTGAAGCGTTCATATTTATTTTCATTTCACTTGCCATGGCTCATTTATTGGGCTGCCTAGTCTCTTTGACATTGAAACTTTGCACAAAGTCTGTATCTTCGTCTTCCCTCCTGAGCTGTGCCGATTCATGCAGCAGAACTATGATTTGGATTTTTCCCATGATCTGGGTAGTTCTTGTTTCAATGGGTAGTTCTTGTTTTTAGTTCTTTCTTTAAGGAAAGAAGAAAACTTCATTAATGTTAAATAAAAGTATATGCTGGTCTAGTCCCATATAAACAAGCCTGTTGAAAGGCTGAGAAAGGTATTATAGCTTTGGGAGGGGTTTCCTGCAGAATCTGCATCTCTAACCCAGACCTTCTCTCCATTTACAGGGAAGATATCTCAGCCCAGAAGCCTCTCCGCCCCCATCCTGCAGCCACACTGGGCTGCTCTGGCAATGAGAGACTCTAGTCCATGGACAGTCGTCTCATAAAGACTTTCCTGGGGGCCGGGCGTGGTGGCTCATGCCTGTAATCCCAGCACTTTGGGAGTCCGAGGCAGGCAGATCACGAGGTCAGGAAATCGAGACCATCCTGGCTAACACGGTGAAACCCTGTCTCTACTAAAAATACAAAAATTAACTGGGCACAATGGCAGGTGCTTGTAGTCCCAGCTACTCGGGAGGCTGAGGCAGAAGAATCGCTTGAACATGGGCGGCAGAGGTTGCAGTGAGCCAAGATTGTGCCACTGCACTCCAGCCTGGGTGACAGAGTGAGACTCTGTCTCAAAAAAAAAAAGTAAGAGTTTCCTGGTAGATAGGAAACCTTACAACCAGGTCCAGGTCCATTCTCCCTGCATGCAGTAAATCAATCATTGTGACACAGGTTTTGCAAAAGAGAAAAGATTTGTTCGCAAGGGCACCAAGCAAGGAGGCAGGAGAACAGCTCTCAAATTCACCTCCCCAAAGATAAGGCTTAGGGTTAGGGAAGTGGGATGATCTAAGCCTTGGGGAAATGTGATTGGCAGTGGGAAAAAAATGAAGTAACGGATTCGTTCTGCACAGTGTGGTTGGGGTTTATGGCATTTCATAAGACATATGTGCAGGCAATGATGGTGTTAGCATGATCTGAGGTTGGAGTTTTTGGACCTCTGACATCAAAGGCCACCTCTTGGGCATACCCAGTTGAAGGGTCGGTAGTCTCAACTGGTTTAAACTGGACAGGAGCTGGCTCAGGTTCCTGAACAAAAACTGAAGCAACCATTACCATGGTGACCTATAAATGTGTTATCTGTAAAGTAGCCAGTGAAGGTTAAGTTTCAGTGTTCAGGCTGGGCGTGGTGGCTCGTACCTGCAATCCCAGCATTTTGGGAGGCCATGGTGGGAGGATCGCTTGAGACCAGCCTGGGCAACATAGTGGGACCTCATCTCTACAAAAAATAATTTTTGAAAATTAGCTGGGCATGGTGGTGTGCACCTGTGGTCCCAGCTAGTCAGGAGGCTGAGGCAGGAGGATTGCTTGAGCCCAGGATTTCAGGGCTGCAGTGAACTATGATCATCATTGCACTCCAGCCCTGGTGACAGAGTTAAAAAAAAAAAAAAGTTTTGACATTTAGCAGTGAGGCCTTCAGCTACTGTGGCCTTCAGCTTCATGGAAAAGGGGCGTGGGGGAAACAACCTAAAAAGCAATTAACCAAAAGCAAGCAGGGCAAGCCGACCAAATTAACCACTCGGTTTCATGTTTGATTTGTTCTCATCCTATAAATGCTACCTCTACTGACAGAACAGAGGGGGAGCCTTCTTGAAGTGTATTTTCTTTCTGGAGCAGTCTATTAAGGAAGTGGCCTGATATTAATTTTCTTTTCCTTTTTCTTTTTTGAGATGGAGTTTCGCTCTTGTTGCCCAAGCTGGAGTGCAATGGTGCATGCTCGGCTCACCACAAGCTCTGCCTCCCAGGTTCAAGCGATTTTCCTGCCTCAGCCTCCCAAGTAGCTGGGATTACAGGTGTGCGCCACCATGCCTGGCTAATTTTTGTATTTTTAGTAGAGACGGGGTTTCACCATGTTGGCCAGGCTGGTCTCAAACTCCTGACCTCAAGTGATCCACCCACCTTGGCCTCCCAAAGTGCTGGGATTACAGGCGTGAGGCACTGTGCCTGGCCAAGGTTAATTTTCATTTAAAGACATGACAAACATGTTGGGAGCACTGGCTGTCAGCAGGTGTTTCTATTATACGGTGGACTGAGCCCTGGACTAAGGTGAAAGGGCCAAGTGCTTGACTCTACTCCCCTCTGCATGGTCAGGTGCCCTAGGGAGCTTCAGGATTCCTACCCTTATAAAGGAGGGAATGCCACCCTGACCATTTCAAATGAGAGGAGATATGTGAAAGCCGAGGATAAGCTGTAAACCTTGAAACAAATATATGGTAGGATTATTAGCACCAAGATAATGTTCCACATGTTATGGGTAATAAGCGATCTTCTTCCTATTAGACTTTTGTAAGTGGTATAAAGGATGGTGAGGCAACTGTGTGGTTTCTTTGGAAATTCTCCTCTCAGATCTCCTACCACAGGAGCATTGTTAACTGAGGGTCTCAGTGCTGCCATCTGAAATTCCTCACAGCATTAACCCCAGGCCATGCTTTCTAGGGTCTTAGTCCAGCCAATCATAACTGTGGCAAGGATACTAAGACATGAGAAACACAGGATTCCTCTAAAGGGTGATTTTTGGCTCGAGGACTCATCAGTCATGCTGAAACTTTCCAAGAGCTGCACAGCAGTTGAAGGCCTCCCTCCCTCCCTTCCTTCCCTCTCTCCTTCAGAGGCCTCAGAACTCACTGTGGTCTGATTGTTCTTCCCACCTCCTCAGGCTCTGGCTCCCTCCCCATTTTTTCTCATTGGTGTTGTGCTAATAAATCTCTAGCTTATCTTAATCTCCTTATAGCATCTGCTTCTTAGAGACCCAGATTAATGCAGACCATGAATCCACCTTCCTGTGAATGTGTCCAGCACCTAGAATTGTTAGCAGTGACCATTCCCCTGAACCCGGAAGCTTCTTTGGCACAGGCTTCTTGGACTAGGTCAATTCTCTGATTCTCCATTGCAAGCATCCTGCTTTTGACCTCAGCATTCTCTGGCCACTGACTACCAAAGAGAGTCACCTGCAGGGACAGAGGAAGTCACTTGCAGTCACTTGCAGAGACACAGCCCAGCTGCCCATTCCAGGACCCTTGGACCTGCTCTTGAACGTGCTCCCCAGCCTCTCCCTTGGGGCAACCACTTCTCTCTTTACTCCCTCATCCACAAAAGCCCTCATTCCACTTCCTCCTCCAAATACACAGTAGCCCTTAATGTAGCCTTAATAGCCCTCTATTAGAATGAATTAGGTTATGATAGAGGTTTTTTTTTTTTTTTTTTTTAATGTCAGTGATTTAAAGTAACAAAGGTTTATGTCTTGCTCATTCCATGTCTAACATGGATTGGCAGGAGCGCGCTGCTCATCACAGTGACTTAGGATCACAGGCTCGGGGAGGCTTTTCTCAGTACGTGCTATCCTGAAGACCAAGAAAAGGAAGAGCAGGCTGGAGTTTGAGTACCAGCAATGACATGCTTCCTTCCAGAAGTGACACATCAATTCTGCTCACATTTCATCAGCCAAAGTAAGTCACTTGGCCACGCCGAACTGCAAGGGGTTAGGGAAGTAAAGGGAAGCAAATGGAACACATATGCTACCATCACCCCAGAAAAGATAGCTCCAAAGGAGTCCCAGTTTTTAGCACATAAATGCTTCACCATCCCTAAAATCCTGAGAGAGTTAATTTCCCTGAGGGCTGAGAAAAATATTTAAATCCACACAAGGATGAAGCAAAAGATTTCTAACAAAGCGAAGAGTGAAAGGTTAAGTTTTTCACATTCTGCTGCAGAGTTAACACTGCAAATGCTGGGCTTGGTTGTGAGAACACAACCAGCAAAGCCATGGGGTTTGTGTAAGCACTGTTGATGTCAGTAAAACATCACATCCCAGACTTGTATGTGGCAATAGGTCAGTTCATCGTTCCCTGCTTTGACTGCACCTCTACACCTGTTCAGGGATCCTGGAGGAGAAACAGGAACTCAGGCAGACAAGTGGTGATTCTTGCCACCGTGTCAGGGTATTTTTTTCTTGCAAAAGTGGGCCCTGACTAAGTAGGACAATATACCGATGTATTGTGAAACTGACCCTTGAAATGCAATGAAGTCCCATTGTCAAAACAGCCTTAGAAGGACGGAAACATCGTCTTGCTCAGTCCCTTTGTGACCTTCACTTTCATAGAGGGGTGGAAAAGGACTCTCTTCTCTGGCCTTGGCTAAATGGCTCTCTTTCTAGAGCTTTTCTGTTTGGTCCATGCTTTTCCTAGGATATGGGAGGTTTTTAAATGCTTTGGATTTAAAATACCAAATACAGTGTGGATTGCATTTTAGTTCTGTTGGGTACCTCAAACAGGCCAATTCAATAGAAAAATTAAGTCAAGGGAGTTTGTTATGTTTTGTAAGGCAAATGACTAACAAATGAACTGCGATGTTCATTTTCCAGCGGCTGTACAAAATTAATTTGCAGAAAATGAAAACATATAAAACAGATGAATAAAGTTAAATAAAAGTCTTTCTCTTCAGGAGATGGGATAGTGCAAACTAATTTTTAAACAAAGTAGTTTGAAATAGTATAGTAAAATTCAATTTACCTTAAAATAAGACTTGTGGTCTTAGAGTTCACCTTTTCTGGGTGACAACTGCGTTATAGCACCCTGGTTTCTCTAAGCTTAAGAGTATTCAAAAAATATTATGTGCAGTCCTGAGCCAAGCTGTATTCTAGGCACTGAACAGACAGCCACGGAAGCTGCTTAGCATTTTGGCATGACTGACAGATGTAGTTGCTCTAAAATGTGCTGATGTGCCTCTTCTTGGTCACTGCTCATGAGACGATGACCAAGTTTTCTTTGCTGCTCTGCAAAACGAGAACCCAGTTAGGCTTCTGTACATGGCATGGAGCAGTATGTTCTCTGGGTGCTGTTTTACAGACATATTTCCCAAGTGTTTTTATGGAATGATAGTTTCTCCTTAATAGTTCTTATCCACCCTGGAATTACAAGGACAAGGCCCATGTTTGCCTAAGGAAGGACAAACAGGATTGATTTCAGTCTGTCAAAGTCTGTTGGTATAAAACATTGAGAGAACCTCTCTCAAAAGGCATTTCTAGAAGAGCATTAAATCATCACTAACAGCATTTTACTGAGTTCAGGGCCTCTTGTTCTGTCTTAGTCTAGGGAGAGTTTGGTTAAAGGGTGTAAACAGGTGCTGACCTGGTCTGTCCAAGGATCAGAATTAGAGGGAGATGCTTTGCTTCAACGTTATGGAAAATTCCCTTCTTTAAATTCATATTAAGCAAAATTTCTATTATTAATTTATAGGATGGGTCCCTAATTGGAATAGAATGAAGGTTTCCCAGACCTTTCTCACAGATCGACTTTTTCAATATTGGGTGAATATTAATCTTCCCAGAGAGGATCAGCATATGTAGAACTTGTTTTATCAAACCAGTTTGTCTCCAGGTGGGACTTTAGTGACACTATTACTAATCGTGGCCTTTAATCTGCCTAAATAAAATTCTAGCTGATTAACGAGGCGGGCAGATCACTTGAGGTCAGGAGATCGAGACCAGCCTCGCCAACATGGTGAAATCCCCTCTCTACTCAAAATACAAAAATTAGCCAGGCGTGGTGGTACCTGTAATCCCAGCTATTCAGGAGGCTGAGGCAGGAGAATTGCTTGAACCCAGGACACGGAGGTTGCAGTGAGCCAAGATCATGCCACTGCATTCCAGCCTGGGTGACAGAGGGAGACTTCGTCTTAAAAAAAGAAAATCTAGCTGATTATCAAGCACAAAAGTATAGATGATGACTACAATTTACCTAACATCTACTTATATAGTTATATTCTCAGTACTTTACAGGCTTTATCCTGTTTAATTTACCAATCAACAGATGGTGTAATTGAGACCGGACTGGCATTTCTCAGCCTCCTTCACAGCTATATCTAGCCATTTGAATAAATTCTTGTCAATGAAAAGTAAACAGAAGCAATATATAGAACTTTTGAGATATCTCCAAAAAATGGAAAGTTCAAGAATCATTTTCTTACTCCCACAAATAATCTAGTGAAGATGCTAGTTCCAAAGAAATCTATTAAGACTTCCAGTTAAACATGCTATATGGAACACAGATTTATATCTGCTCTCTCCCAAAACTCCACTATAATGATGCTGAATAAATTAAACAAGCAAGTGGGAGTGAGGTACCATATGAGATCAGGTGGATGAAGTGAAAGACTGTATATCGAATTGTGAGATTCCTTCCATCTTCTCCTCTTGGCTACAAAAAAAGTTGACTGCCAGATTTATCACCTCTAGCCCCCACTTTCCCATAATCCCACCAGCCAGGAGAAAATGACTGGCCTGTAAAAATACATTAACTTGAAAATACTTTAGCCTAGCTTAAAATGAAAGGAAATGAGTAGATCACAAGGCATACATGTATGTAAAAAGAAACATAGATGGCCGGGCGCAGTGGCTCACACCTGTAATCCCAGCACTTTGGGAGACCGAGGCGGGTGGATTGCCTGAGCTCAGGAGTTCAAGACCAGCCTGGGCAACATGGTGAAACCCCGTCTCTACTAAAATACAAAAAATTAGCTGGGCATGGTGGTGTACGCCAGTAGTCCCAGCTACTCAGGAGGCTGAGGCAGGAGTATTGCTTGAACCCGGGAGGTGGAGGTTGCAGCGAGCTGAGATCACGCCACTGCACTCCAGCCTGGGCGACAGAGCAAGACTCTGTCTCTAAAACAAACAAACAAACAAAACAACAACAACAAAAAACACAACACACAGAGAAATAAGAACTTGGTTGAAACAAGTACTTTAGAATCAGGGTTGAGTTAAATGCCTCGTGTTAATGAGACATGGATAATTAAAGATTCTTACATTTTATTATATCAAGGACATGACGGTTAAAAATTCTAAGCCAAACAGGTGAAGTTCTCTGTAGTTTGGCTTTTTGTTTACATGTGCTCTGACCCTTGAAAATGTAATTATACTTACTCTTAAATATTTGCTTACTAAGGGCAGAGAATCTCCATGACAAGCAACATCTAAATTCAACAATTGTAATTTATAATCTTAAGACTTTGTATGCTGCAGAACGTTCTATTTGGTAGAGATAGCTGTTTGTTCACTTGTGTTATAAAGTTTATTAATTATGGGGAATTGAATTTTCTGTCTTGTTTTTGTTATAATTAAGCCACTAATTATCACCATACTTGTTACAAAGTTTTAAGTATTTATCATATAAATTTCCTAGATATTTCCTCCTTGTAGTTGTGTAGGTGAAATATGAGATGGAGTTTATAAAATATTCATGTCTAAAATGCAACACAAAATCTCATCTTGCATAGGTTGAAGAGAAAAGACCTGTAAACACTGACACATAGTGACCCCCTGAAATAAAAGCAGCATCCCCCCATGTCACCCTCCAGGGAAGCAGCCCCTCTCCTTTAGACAATCTCTGTCCAAGCACGTAGAGATTCCAATCTCTCTTTTTTTCAATGCTTCACTCTTAAATATAACCGAGCATCCATGGGACATCCAGATATTTGAGAAAATCTTTCAACATTTAAGATAGAGAACAAAATAATCAAGAAGAAACCTCCCAGAGAAAGCAGAGACAATGCAACAGAAGAACACTTTAGATTAGAAGAGCAATGCTATCTATAATAAAATAATTGAGATGTTATGTAAAGAGGGGGTTTTCAGAAATAGCAAGAAAGAGGATAACATCAACTTTAAATGGGAAGTGGAGCAAGAAGACTTGATGGACAATAGGAGAGAAAAGAACAAATTAAAGATCAATCCAGCAGGTCTAACATTAGTCTTATAGGCACAAAAGTAAGAGAGAACAGAAAAAATGGAGGGGAAAAAACCGTCAGAGAAAGAATACAAGACAGTTCTGCAGAACTTTAGGATAGAAGTTTTCAAATTTAAGAGCCCACTGAGTACTCAGCAACATGGCTAAAAAAAGATCACACCAGAGCATATCATTACGGAATTTTAGATCACTAAGTATAAGGGTTAACTTTATTATATCAGATTTTGACTTCTTGACTTCAACACTGAAAATTAGGTGCAAATGAAGAAATGACTTCAACATTCAGGGAAATACTGCCCAAACTATTGATCAAGAAGGCGTGCAGAATAAAACGTCTTAGACACCCAATTTTCAAAACTTTACCTGCCATGCATCCTTTACAAGAAGATAGTAGAGGATGTGTCTCAAAACACAAGGGGTTGAAAAGCAAAAAGAAGACATAGGATACAAGAAAGAGGTGATCTGGCACAAGAAAACAGTAATGGAATTCCCAGAATGATGGGGGAAGAACACCCAGAAATCCTCTAGGGCAACTACGCCTGACGCAGCAAGATGATAAAAGCTGCAGGGAAAAGCGTCTCAAGAGGCAAAGAAAGGATTCACAGTTGAGTCCTGCTGAAGGGTTTAATGGTCAATGAATTAATGGGTACATAGAAGAAAAGAAAATGAAAAAAAAAATAGGCAATTAACTCCAAGAAAAGTAAAGTGCTGTACAACAAAGGAAATTTAACCATAATTACTATAAATAGCACAATGAAAATATTTTTTATTTAATCATAAAATACCTTATTTGATATAACCCAAACCTAAGCCAATTAGCTTTCATTATAAATGGGGGTCCCTGGGGGAGACTTTTATACAAAATAAGGCAATGTTCCTGTAATCCTGCTGGAAATAAAACTGTTTCTACTTGGGATCAAGTATGTTAGAACAGGTTGCTATATCCTTCCTGAAGATTGTTTGCAAGGCGCGGAAATGCACCTGAGGATGCTTAAGTAAAAAAGGTGTTTAAGGGATATGCACAGAATGCAAAGTAGGAAGCACCCCAGGCCTCATGGGAATGGAGAGTCCTCAGGGCACAACCTTCTCCTTCCGTCTCCTTCCCTTTCTGGTAGTCTCCTATCTCTGCATATCTCCTTTCTCCTCTCAATGCAAATTACTTCTTTGAGTCTTAGTTTCTATTTAGACCCTGGCTTGATTGAGATTCTGAGTTTCTTGATGCTGTCAGGGAGAAAATAAAGAAAATCAAGAGAGGCTCTACATACTTTCCAAATAACAAGTAAAGACAAGCACAGGTTTAAGTTCCAGAATAATTCAGAGAAGCTATACAGTGTAAGTTAGAAATCACAGTGCTAGTTTGTGTATTCCATTTTTAAGGGAGTGGCAGAGATTAATAATTGTTCACCAATATCCACTCTCTCTTCTTCTGATAATCAAACCCCCACATTTTAGCAAGGCACATGGCTGCCTAGCTAGAGACATTCACAGGCCTCGGCTGGAGCTGGACAGATGTGGCCATGTGACCTAGTTTTGATCAATAGAATGTTAGCAGAAATGATCTGTCTACTTGCAAGTAATATCTTGCTTTCTATTGCCTCTATTGCTTCCCGCATACCAGAATCCCTAGCTGCTGTAACTTAGACTTGCTAATTTTTGAAGTTTATTTCTTTTAAGCTCATAATCCACAGATTTCCACTCTGTCTCTTTCTTTTCCTGACAAATTATCTGTTGAGGAACCCAGGCCCTTTAACGTGTAGTTTCTCACAGTCTGGATTTTGCAGCTGCACACTCACAGTGAAGCTTAGCCTGTTCCTCTGTCCTCTGGTACTTCCCTTCCCTGGCAGCTGGATTTAGAGGACTGATCCAACTCAGATTCAAACCCCTTGATAGGCCACAGGTGGTACTTTGTTTTCTCATCAGTAATCCTTCTAATTCAGAATGCAAATTTATTATTTAAAATTCACAAAATTAATAAGTATAACACATTTAAATACTTAAGCTTTTAAAGCAGAGGTCCCCAACCCCCAGACTGTGGACCCATCTCCTATCAGATCAGTGGCAGCATTAGATTCTCATAGGAGCATGACCCCTATTGTGAACTGTGCATGCAAGGAATCTAGGTTGGATGCTCCTTATGAGAATCTAATGCGTGATTATCTGAGTCTGAGGAAACTGTTTCAGGATGAAACAGTTTCATCCTGAAACCATCCCTCTGGGCTCCTCGTCCGTGGAAAAATTGTCTTCCATGAAACCAGTCCCTGGTGCCAAAAAGGTTGGGGACTGCTGTTTTAAAGGATGTGTTTTATAAATTCCTAACATTTGTTTTCCTGACATTTTAAAACTTAATGTTGCCCTAAAACTTTTGGGACACTATATTTATAAAGTGATGACAAAATATCTCCTGGATTCATATTGATACTTTGGATTCAAATTCAGCACTCTAGGGCTTTTACTCTCCTCATTTTGATACTTCTGTATCTCCTTTGGTTTACATTTAAATTTCAGACTCCCAAGGAAAAAAGAGAATTACAATATCAATGTTTAGGTATTCTTAACCATAACATGAAATATGCTTAATAAAAAGGACAGCAGATACACAATTTTGTGTAATCTACTCTTTGATTTAGAGATACAATTAGTGAAATTAATATTGTATGGGTAAACTGTTTTAAGACTGTATATATGGAAATAAATTATTGTATGCCCCAATATCTTTGATTCAGCCTTGATTAAAATTATACTTCACACAGAGTGCAAATTGCTTTAAACAGGAACTTGTGGGAAAACTGCAGGAAGTTGTTGATATAAGTGTCTTTGAGAGTCGAAAGCATTGAAACTGCTGGATTACCAAACAGCCTTTATTTAGATATATAAGGTAGATGGTGAGTAAATATTTACAATATGGCTTGCCATAAAATGTAACTTAAGTATATAATTACTCTGTTTTTTACTGTAAGTTTGCAGCTTCAGCTTGTAACCAAACACAGGTGCAGAGGCTCACCACTTACAGAGTCCAATTAACAAGAGAGAGCTCTGGTAGAGAGAAGGTGACTATTAGCGGAAACCAGGAAAGGGGAAGTGACTGGATTCCTGTACAAAGTTTTGATTTTGGGGTTGGGGGGAGGCAGGGGTTTAAAAAGGGAAAACTTGATGAGGAAGGCATGCAAGAATTGGGCTGAGTACAATGTGTGTCTGGTTCAGGTGGCTCTTTTGGGTCCCAGTCCACCTGGATCGTGGGCTGGAGACATCTGGAGACATCTCAGCAACGGCCGAGTTACTGATTAGCCAGCTTGACGTAGTCTTTGGAATTGTGCCACTGAGTATCCAGGCTTGGCCTGTGTGTCTCAAGATTAGCCCCTGGAACTCTTAAGAAGGCACACAATTAGATACCAAATTAGATACCAGTACACAGTTAAATAAATGTGAAAAGAGTGTCTATGGGTGGGAAGGGGAGGGACATGGAGTCTATTTTGAGTATCTATGGATGGGAAGGGGAGGGATGTAGAGTTTATTTTAAGGCTGGAGTAAAAGGCTTCTGCAGTTTGCTTCAAGGTTCTGTCTTGAAACCCAAGAGAGAGGCAAAAAAGATTTTAAAAAAAGATTTGAAGCTAAGCTATCCAGTTACAATTCCCCACTGTCAAATTCCATTCCATTTCTTTTCTTTTCTTTTTTTTTTTTTTAATGCTTTAAGTTCTAGGGTACACGTGTACAACATGCAGGTTTGTTACATATGTATACATGTGCCATGTTGGTGTGCTGCACCCATTAACTCGTCATTTACATTAGGTATATCTCCTAGTGCTATCCCTCCCCCCTCCCCTCACCCCACGACAGACCCTGGTGTGTGATGTTCCCCACCCTGTGTCCACCTGTTCTCATTGATCAATTCCCATCTATGAGTGAGAACACGTGGTGTTTGGTTTTCTGTCCTTGCAATAGTTTGCTCAGAATGGTGGTTTCCAGCTTCATCCATGTCCCTGCAAAGGACAGGAACTCATCCTTTTTTATGGCTGCATAGTATTCCATGGTGTATATGTGCCACATTTTCTTAATCCAGTCTATCATTGATGGACATTTGCGTTGGCTCCAAGTCTTTGCTCTTGTGAATAGTGCCACAATAAACATACATGTGCATGTGTCTTTATAGCAGCATGATTTATAATCCTTTGGGTATATACCCAGTAATGGGATGACTGGGACAAATGGTATTTCTAGTTCTAGATCCTTGAGGAATCGCCACATTGTCTTCCACAATGGTTGAACTAGTTTACAGTCCCACCAATAGTGTAAAAGTGTTCCTGTTTCTCCATATCCTCTCCAGAACCTGTTGTTTCCTGACTTTTTAATGATTGCCATTCTAACTGGTGTGAGATGGTATCTCATTGTGGTTTTGATTTGCATTTCTCTGATGGCCAGTGATGATGAACATTTTTTCATATGTCTGTTGGCTGCATAAATGTCTTCTTTTGAGAAGTGTCTGTTCATATCCTTT
>NW_016814053.1:3828801-3849350 GCF_001698545.2 Rhinopithecus bieti | reverse complement strand
CTTGCCTTCTGCTAGCTTTTGAATGTGTTTGCTCTTGCTTCTCTAGTTCTTTTAATTGTGATGTTAGGGTGTCAATTTTAGATCTTTCCTGCTTTCTCTTGTGGGCATTTAGTGCAATAAATTTCCCTCTACACACTGCTTTAAATGTGTCCCAGAGATTCTGGTATGTTGTGTCTTTGTTCTCATTGGTCTCAAAGAACCTCTTTATTTCTGCCTTCATTTTGTTATGTACCCAGTAGTCATTCAGGAGCAGGTTGTTCAGTTTCCATGTGGTTGAGTGGTTTTGAGTGATTTTCTTAATCCTGAGTTCTAGTTTGATTGCACTGTGGTCTGAGAGACAGTTTGCTATAATTTCTGTTCTTTTCCATTTTCTGAGGAGTGTTTTACTTCCAACTATGACTATAAAGTCAATTTTGGAATAAGTGTGATGTGGTGCTAAGAGAATGTATATTCTGTTGATTTGGGGTGGAGCATTCTGTAAATGTCTGTTAGGTCTGCTTGTTGCAGAGCTGAGTTCAAGTCCTGGATATCCTTGTGAACTTTCTGTTTCATGGATCTGTCTAATGTTGACAGTGGGGTGTTAAAGTTTCCCATTATTATTGTGTGGGAGTCTAAGTGTCTTTGTAGGTCTCTAAGGACTTGCTTTATGAATCTGGGTGCTCCTTTGTTGGGTGCATATGTATTTAGGATGGTTAGCTCCTCTTGTTGAATTGATCCCTTTACCATTATGTAATGGCCTTGTTTGTCTCTTTTGATCTTTGTTGGTTTAAAGTCTCTTTTATCAGAGGCTAGGATTGTAACCCCTGCTTTTTTTGTTTGTTTGTTTTGTTTTCCATTTCCTTGGTAGATCTTCCTCCCTCCCTTTATTTTTAGCCTATATGTGTCTCTGCAGGTGAGATGGGTCTCCTGAATACAGCACACTGATGGGTCTTGACTCTTTATCCAATTTGCCAGTCTGTGTCTTTTAATTGGACCATTTAGCCCATTTACATTTAAGGTTAATATTGTTATGTGTGAATTTGATCCTGTCATTATGATGTTAGCTGGTTATTTTGCTCCTTAGTTGATGCAGTTCCATCCTAACATCAATGGTCTTTACAATTTGGCATGATTTTGCAGTGGCTCGTACTGGTTGTTCCTCTCCATGTTTAGTGCTTCCTTCAGGAGCTCTTGTAAGGCAGGCCTGGTGGTTATAAAATCGCTCAGCATTTGCTTGTCTGTAAAGGATTGTATTTCTCTTTCACTTATGAAGCTTAGTTTGGCTGGATATGAAATTCTGGGTTGAAAGTTCTTTTCTTTAAGAGTGTTGAATATTGGCCCCCACTCTCTTCTGGCTTGTAGAGTTTCTGCCAAGAGATCCACTGTTAGTCTGATGGGCTTCCCTTTGCGGGTAACCTGACCTTTCTCTCTGACTGCCCTTAACATTTTTTCCTTCATTTCAGCTTTGGTGAATCTGACAATTATGTGTCTTGGAGTTGCTCTTCTCGAGGAGTATCTATGTGGTGTTTTCTGTATTTCCTGAATTTGAATGTTGGCCTGCCTTACTAGGTTGGGAAAGTTCTCCTGGATAATATACTGAAGAGTGTTTTCCAACTTAGTTTCATTCTTCCTGTCACTTTCCAGTACACTAATCAAATGTAGATTTGGTCTTTTCACATAGTCCCATATTTCTTGGAGGCTTTGTTCATTTCTTTTTACTCTTTTTTCTCTAAACTTCTCTTCTCACTTCATTTCATTCATTTGATCTTTAATCACTGATACCCTTTCTTCCAGTTGATTTAATTGGCTACTGAAGCTTGTACATGCATCACATAGTTGTCCTGCCATGGTTTTCAGCTCCGTCATGTCATTTAAGGTCTTCTCTACATTGTTTATTCTAGTTAACCATTCGTCCAATCTTTGTCAAGGTTTTTAGCTTCTTTGTGATGGGTTCAAACATCCCCCTTTAGCTCGGAGAAGTTTGATTGTTATCGATCTTCTGAAGCCTTCTTGTCTCAACTCGTCAAAGTCATTCTCCATCCAGCTTTGTTCCATTGCTGGTGAGGAGCTGGGTTCCTTTGGAGGAGAAGAGGCATTCTGATTTTTAGAATTTTTAGCTTTTCTGCTCTGGTTTCTCCCCATCTTTGTGGTTTTATCTACCTTTGGTCTTTGTTGATGGTGACGTACAGATGGGGTTTTGGTGTGGATGTCCTTTCTGTTTGTTAATTTTCCTTCTAACAGTCAGGACCCTCAGCTGCAGGTCTGTTGGAGTTTACTGGAGGTCCACTCCAGACCCTGTTTGCCTGGGTATCACCAGCGGAGGCTGCAGAATCGCAAATATTGCAGAACGGCAAATGTTGCTGCCTGATGGCTCCTCTGGAAGCTTTGTCTCAGAGGGGCACCCGGCCGTATGAGGTGTCAGTCAGCCCCTACTGGGATGTGCCTCCCAGTTAGGCTACCTGGGGGTCAGGGACCCACTTGAGGAGGCAGTCTGTCCATTCTCAGATCTCAAACTCTGTGCTGGGAGAAACACTACTCTCTTCAAAGCTGTCAGACAGGGACATTTAAGTCTGCAGAAGTTTCTGCTGCCTTTTGTTCAGCTCTGCCCTGCCCCTAGAGGTGGAGTCTACAGAGGCAGGGCAGGCCTCCTTGAGCTGTGGTGGGCTCCACCCAGTTCGAGCTTCCTGGCAGCTTTGTTTACCTACTCAAGCCTCAGCAATGGTGGGCGCCCCTCCCCCAGCCTCGCTGCCACCTTTCAAGTTGATCTCAGACTGCATGCTAGCAGTGACCCAGGCTCGGTAGGCGTGGGTCCCTCCGAGCCAGTCATGGAATATAATCTCCTGGTGTGCCATTTGCTAAGACTGTTGGAAAAGCGCAGTAGTAGGGTGGGTGTGACCCGATTTTTCAGGTGCAGTCTGTCACAGCTTCCCTTGACTAGGAAAGGGAATCCCCCAACCCCTTGAGCTTCCCAGGTGAGGTGATGCCTCGGCCTGCTTTGGCTCACAGTCTGTGGACTGCATCTGCCGTCCTGAACCCACTGTCCAACAAGCCCCAGTGAGATGAACCTGGTACCTCAGTTGGAAATGCAGAAATCACCCGTCTTCTGCCTCACTCATGCTGGAAGCTATAGTCCATTCCATTTCTATGAAAAGCAGCTACTTCCTGCTGAGAAGGGTGTAGTTAGGGAGTATTGGAATGGAATCTGTTGACCACGAGCTGGAAATATCCTTGAGTCCCTGGACTCATAGTGGGATTTGTTGGAGCATTATGGTGTGAGGACCTAGGATTTTTGGGGAAAGCATGTCCTACATTCCCATATAAAGTGTACAGCAGCAATAAAATCCATAAGAAACAAAGAAAGCAATGAGTAGAAAGCCAATTATACTGTATAGGAGAGTCTTCCATGTGTTAGGAAGTTGACTAAACCATGCTGTCACAGGGTCTTGAGAGAGAGCATCTATAGTATATATAATATCCAATAGAAATATGGGTATTTAAGGCCTGAATAGCTTGGGTTATATTGTGAGAAGAATCTGGTATCTATCTATATCTCTATCTATCTATATTACACAGCCTTAATTAATACACAAGCGTTGCCCTGGGCCATAGTTAGGATATCTAAAGCCATATGATTTAAAGACATTGTGGGATTAGACATAGCACTAGTTTGCCTATGTGTCTTGTAGGGCTGAGGATATGCTTTCAGAGTTATCTAGGAAATATGTACAGCGTTTAGTCTTAGTTATAGTTCATGGTCCCCACTATCAATTGAATCCAGATTTCTTCTGCACACATGACAACAGGTTGGCTAAATATACATACTTAACAGGTTGTAGGAGGAACTATGAATATTTACAAAGATGGTCCTGACATATGTGTATTGAACAAATATGCATGTATCACCCATGTTTATTTTGAGGTGGAGAATTTACATTTAAATATATTACATTTGGGCCTTACATATCAAAAGGTCTTTATAGGACATAAAGACATGTAAGTGTGCACTTTCTGTAAACTATCCCATGGTTTTTAGTCTTTCATTAGGAGAAAGTTACTGAAATTAGTCTCTTGTCTAATTAAAGTCATGGTTATGGCTGGTGGCACAGAGGCCAGGAGTCAGTCAGTCAGCTGATCTTGAAGCCAGGTATTGTTTGGCTGCTAGAGAAAAACAAAAATCTTGAGGCATTTAAGACATAGTTTACTCTTTAAGTATAGGAGTGAGTGACTTAACCCTTGCCTGGCATTGCCCTAGGTCCTGTTTATAATTTGGCATTTTATCTTTACAAGTTCTGTTTGATCAGTGTTATGAACTGTTTTAACGTTAATGCCGATCAGTTGTGCCTAAAATCCAAAAAGTTGGGAAGGTATAGTGAGGCGTGTCCGACTCTCCCCTCTTCCCATGCCCTGCTTCCCATCATGGCCTTAACTAGTTTTCCAAGTATTTATGGGGACTGCTGGCTCCAAGTTTTTTTTTGACAAAATTGGAATCTGTTCCCATGGCTAAATTTTGTTTGCCCTGATAGGCAATCCAAGGAAAGCTGTGAACCAAAGTTTGGGGTAAAGCAGTCTCTATGGCAGTTTTTTTCCTTCAGTTTCAAATGAGTTTTCAATGTTTATATTCTAGTTAAACCATAAATGACGAGTTTTATCTCAGCACCAGCTGCTTCATAACAGCAGATTTAAAGCAGGCAGAAAAGAAGAGAAGATAGAGACTTTTCGAAGACTCTACTTAACTCTGTAGTGCGGGTTAACCATTTGAGGTCTACATTTTTCTTGTTGTAATTTGCCCATCAGTTTAAAATGTGCACATAAATGGGCCATAATACGTAACCAGCTGGAATCCCAAAGAGGATGACAAAATCAGGGACCAGAATGTTGGAAAATGCTTTTCGCCTGCTATGTTGGACCCCTGTATTGAGAAGGAAAAGAGAGAAAGAGGAGACAGGAATGGAGAGGAGAAAGGTCAAATTTTACAGGAGGGAAGGGGAAAGAGAAAGGAAGGAGGGGAGGCTTGTGAGCCTCCCAACTACCACATGGTGTGGGGTCATGGAGAGCCTCAGCACCTCAGACCTACATAGTGGTATCTATCTATATCTATATCTATCTATATCACACAGCCTTAATTAACACACAAGTGTTGCCCTGGGCCATAGTGAACCAAACGATGAGGAACAAATCCCTCCCACCCCCGCAAGTCACCAGTCAAGGTGAAGTGTTTCCAACCAGAGGGAGCTAAAGATGCTTTCAGCTGAGAGGAATAAGGCTGCAGGTGGCTTCTGAGATAATCAGGAGGATGATGTTTGAACAAGTGGAAAGAGAGAGAGAGAGAAAGAGATCATTCAGGGCCCACATACAAGGGCCACACATTCATGCACCTCCAAACAAATCACCAGTTAAGAGGCTGAGTACAGTCTCAAATCCCTTGCCTCAGTTTCAAGCCAGCCTTCCAGAAGAATAAGTCTGCACTGAGCAAAGCCGTAAGGGTGCCACAAATACAAACAAATATAAACGCATAAAGTGCTCAAATAGCGTCACCAGCGGCCAAGTCTAAATAGAGCAGAGCCCCAGCAACACCCCAAAGGAGGCACAGGGTGGTCGGGTGCACTCCAACGGATTAACCCAGTTCCGAGGTTCCAAAATTCCAAAATGTGTCGAGTTCTCTAAAGGTTACTCTCTCTGCACCAGCAAAGCATTGAAGGTAGCAGGCACCAGAGCAGGAAGAGAAAGACGATCCTCAAGACGAAAGCTCTTGGCAGCTGCAGGGGAAATCCCTAACGTTACAGCCAAGGGGACACAGTAGCCACAGTAGCTGTCGCTCACAGGCAGCCCTGTGCCCTGCCGGACAGAAACTAGACTGGCAGGCTGAGGCCCTGGGAGTCCACAGTACTTCCTATAAGGGCCACCAAAATTGTAACCGAACGCAGGTATAGATGCTCACCACTTGTAGAGTCCAATTAACAAGAGCGAGGTCTAGCGGAAAGTGACTTTATTAATATTAACTGAAACTAGTAAAGGGGAAGTGGCCAGATTCCCATCCAAAGCCACCACTTCAATTTTGCGGGGGAAGGCAGGGGCTTAAAAAGGGAAAACTTGGTAAGGAAGGCATGCAAAAATTAGGCTGAGTACAACGTCAGAGTGTCATGTTCAGGTGACTATCTTGGGTCCCGCCCACCTAGATAGTGGACCGCCATCTCAACAATGGCCAAGTTGTTAGTTAGCCGCCTGGAAGTGGTCTCTGGAATTTTGTAGGTGGGTCTCCAGGCTTGGCCTGTGTGTCTCCAGATTAACCCCTGGAACTTCTAAGAAGGCACATAATTAGGTACTAGTATACAGTTAGATAAATGTGAAGGGAGTATGGTGAGAAAGGGAGGGGTGTGGAATTGGCTTTAAGGCTAAGAGAAAAGGCTTCTGCAGTTTGCTTCAAGGTTATGTCTTGAAACCCCAAGAGAAAGGCAAAAAAAGTTTTAAAATGCATTTTGAAGCTAAATTGCCCGGTTACAAGCTAAGTCTATTTACTAAGGAGGGCCAAGAGCTTCTTCAATATTGAAAGTTCATATTAATAGTTCTAAGGACTGTTGAGAAATAAATGTTTGTTAGCACTTGTGTTGGGATGTGTGCTGTAGAAAACAGGGTTTATTCACTCAGTGTTGTAAACTATGTTTGCCATATTAGGTTGTTCTCAGTCACCAACTTATTATGACTAACCAGCTGATGGACTTCACTAATCTGGTAAATAAAAGTAAAAGACAGTAATATACAAATTTTCAGTTAAAACAAACTCTGCTTTCTGAGATGTACATCACCTATCATCATTAGGTGATATATGATGTATTATATATCACAATATATATTAACTTTCAGATAATAGATGCTTCTGCTGTACATTAAATTTTATGTTTGATATTTAAGTTTGGCTATAAAAAGATAAGTCAAACTATTTTATTTGCTAGTTTGCTATACAGATCTATCTTGAGTTGCCTGGCTTAACTTCCATTTTAAATATGTTTACACTATTTTCTTTTTAAAAGTATAGAATTGGTGGATCAAAGAAATTGTCTTACAGATCTATTATAGTATTTACTACTCTCTGAAAATATGTATAACTCTAATAATAATAAAATACAAAGAGAACATAGTGGAAAAGCTTAAAAAGGAAATAAGTTGGCGACCAGTGAAACAATAGACTGAACAAAACAGATAAAATGAGAAAGTTTCAATGGCAAAGATGTTTAAACCGTTAAGATAAAAATGAAAGTGAAAGCTGTCACAAGTATGAAATTCACTATTTCAGTTTATCTGTGCACAAAGGTTGGGGGCTCATTATAGTATTATAACTGGACTCCATTTAGGCCTTGCTAATGGTGGGAAACCTAGACTTGGTAATTTGATATAATGCAGTCCCTTTAGGTTTAGAAATACTTTTATCTAATTGCTCTGTTCATTTGGCAACTCTTCCTCTCTTCCTTTCCTTCTCCTTGGGAGAGGCCTGAGGTCCTGGGAAGTGTTCTGGCACTGGGGGAGGGGGAGGAACGCCTGTGCAAGGGCTGGCCTCTGCCCCTGCACCTTCTCTCTTGAGCTTGACCATGCACTGTGTCCACCCTGCTCTCTTGCTGACATCTTCAGCTCCGCCATGGCTTATAGTCAGCTGGTCCACCAATGTTGCTTCCCCTTTGTCCCAATCATAGACCCTTTTCATCTGCAGCCTTCCCTGTGTCCTTTGTCAGAGCAAAGGACAATTCCAGAGGCTGTCCTGTGCCACTTGGCCGGTGTGGGCCTCTGTGGGGCTGCTGTCCGGTCCATTAGCCTAGACAACACACTCAGCAGTGCTGGGGTATTGCTGAGTCAGACTGGACTTGGAGCTTCTGTGGGACCTTTTCTTCATTTCCTCAAGGCCACAGCTGGGAAGGGAGGCACAAAGTTCCTCTGCTCTGCAGGCCCCCCAAACTCATCAGAAAACTCCATCAACCCCACAACTTTGGGGTTCAATCTAAAGAGGAGAGTGTGGGTGCTGGACTCTTCTCATAAACTGTGCCTCTCAACTCACATCCTTTTTGCATCCCTTTTTCCAGCCATTGGTTGAATTCTTATCTTTTTTTGTGGGGAGGGGAAACAGTTTTGATACTACCATGCATCTCTCTCTGGAGTGACATAAATGACATTCTATGGGGCCTTTAGGTTCTCAAAATTAAAACACAAACAAGGCACTTCCGGTTCTTGACAAGTAGGAGACTAGCATGGGCCGCTGGTCTCCTCCTCCAGACCTATCCCTGGATGGCCCAGAAAAAGGCAGAAATGTATGGAGCTGTAAATAAGTGAAGAAATAGAGGGTACTTTGGGAGGCTGAGGCAGATGGATCACTTGAGGTCAGGAGTTCGAGACCAGCCTAACCAACACAGTGAAACTCTATCTCTACTAAAAATACAAAAATTAGCTGGGTATGGTAGTGCACGCCTGTAGTCCTAGTTATTCAAGAGGCTGAGGCAGGAGAATCTTGAACCCGGGAGACAGAGGTTGCAGTGAGCCAATATCTCACCACTGCATTCCATGTACTCTAGCCTGGGCCACAGAGCGAGACGCCGTCTCAAAAAAAAAAAAAAAAAAAAAAAAAAAAAAAAAAAAAAAAAAAAAAAAAAAAAAAAAAAAAAAAAAAAAGAAAAGAGACAATGGAAAAGGGAAATTTGAGCTGAAAGAGGAATGTAGAGCCTGATATGCTGGGGGGCCAGGACTGACAGCCTGATAAAAAAACAGGCAGATACCCATGGAATATAAAAGCTCAATTTTGCCAAACTAATCCATAACATTAATACCATAAACCTTGAATTAATAAATGTTTTTACAATAAAAAACATTTTCTGTGGAATTTAATAATCTGACTCTAAAACTCACATGAAAGATCAAAGGACCAAAAAGAGCAGGAGTAACGTTAAAGACGGAAAAGCAAGGAGACTTGCCATATTAGATACCAAAATTGAAAATAAAGTTAAGTAATTCAACAGTGTGATGTAAGTGCAGGGCTAGACAAACGGAACAATGGGACAGAGTAGACAGTCCAGGAACAGGCTCATGCACATAAAAAGAAATGCTCAAGAAATGGAAGAAGGCCAGGTACGGTGCCTCTCGCCTGTAATCTCAATACTTTGGGAGGCCGAAGGGAGAAGATTGCTCAAGCCCAGGCGGTTGAGACCAGCCTGGGCAACATGGCAAAACCATACCTGTACAAAAAATACCACAATTAGCTAGGCATGGTGGCATATGCCTGTGATACCAGTTACTCAAGAGGCTGAGGTGGAGAGATCGCTTGAGCCTGGAAGGTCAAGGCTGCTGTGAACCATGATAATGCCGCTGCACTCCAGCCTGGGTGATAGAGTGAGACCCTGTCTTGGTTAAAAAAAAAAAAAAAAAGAAAGAAAGAAGAAAGAAATAAATGAGATAGCAATACAGATCAGTGAGGGGAGGGGGGAATATTGATAAATAGAAACATGATGAACCACAAGGAGAAAAAGTAAAACTAGAGTTCCACATCCTACCATGCACAAAAACTGACCTACATGAATTAGAAATTGATGTCCAAAGCAAAATCTTTTTCCTTTCTTTTTTTGAGATGGAGTCTTGCTGTATTACCCTGGCTAGAGTGCAGTGGCACAATCTCCGCTCACTGCAACCTCCACTTCCTGGATTCAAGCAATTCTCCTACCTCAGGCTCCTGAGTACCTGGGACTACAAGTGCATGCCACCACACCCGGCTAATTTTTGTATTTTTTAATGGAGATGTGGCTTCACCATGTTGACCAGGCTGGTCTGGAACTCCTGAACTCAGGTGATCTGCCAGTCTTGGCCTCCCAAAGTGCTGAGATTACAGGGGCGAGCCGCTGCAAATGGCCTTTTTTTTTTTCTTTCTTTTTTTTTTTTTTTTTTGTCTTTTCTGTTTTAAGAGAGAGGGTCTTAGGCCAGGTGCAGTAGCTCATGCTTGTAATCCCAGCACTTTGGGAGGCTGAGGTGGGCAGATCACCTGAGGTCAGGAGTTCACGACCAGCCTGGCCAACATGGTGAAATCTCGTCTCTACTAAAAATACAAAAATTAGTCAGGCATTGTGGTGGGTGCCTGTAATCCCAGCTACTTGGGAGGCTGAGGCAGGAGTCACTTGAACCCAGGAGATGGAGGTTGCAGTGAGCCGAGACTGTGCCACTACACTCTGGCCTGGGAAACAAAAGTGAAACTCTGTCAAAAAAAAAAAAAAAGAAAGAAAGAAAGAAAGAGAGAGCATCTTGAGCTATTGCCCTGGCTGAAATGAAGTGGTACAATCATAGCTCACTGCAGCCTTGAACTCCTGGCTCCAGGGATCCTCCTGCCTCTGTCTTCCAAGTAGCTAGGACTACAGGTAGGTACCACCATACCTGGCTAGTTTTTTATTTTTATTTTTGTAGAGACAGGGGTCTCACTGTATTGCCCAGGCTTGGTCTTGAACTTCCCAAAGTGCAGGGATTATAGGCATGAGCCACTGTGCCCTGCCTTTCAGTTGATAGGAGGGACATTTAAAAGAATTTATGTTAGAGCATGAAAATATGTTTTTTAAAAAGACAAAGTAAGTCCAAGCCATAAAGGAAATATCGATAAATTTGACTACATTAAAAAAAAATTCTGTATTATAAAAGATAGGATAGGGGACATGATAAACCACAGACTGGAAGGAGGTGTTTACAGTGTAGGTGATTGACAAAGGATTAGTATTTAATATGTGCAGGATTCCCAAAAAGAAGCAGAACCAAGTTTTAAAGGATACGGATACGCAATTCATGGAGGAATAAGAGCTTAAACTCAAGAATAATTGCTATGGTTTGAATGTGTCCCCTCCAAAATTCAGGCATTGAAACTTACAATGTGATGGTATTAAGAAGTGGGGCCTTTAAGAGGTAATTAGATGATTAGTGTGCCTCTCCTTATGAATGGAATTAGGGACCCTTATACAAGGCCTTGATGGACTTGCCCTTCCACCATGTGAGGACACAGTGTTCCTCTGCTCCGGAGGGTGTAACAACAAGGTGCCACGCTGGGAGCAGAGAATGTTCCTCAGCAGACAGTCACACCTGCTGGCACCTCGATCTTGCACTTTCCAGCCTCTAGAACTATGAGCAAATAAATTTTAGTTCTTTATAAATTACTCACTCTTAAATATTAGCAGCACAAAGGTAGAAATCAAAGAAATGCAAAAAAAAAAAAAAAAAAAAAAAAAAAAAACCTCATAGTGAGGTAAAACTTTATGTCTATCATGTTGGTAAAAGTTTAAGTCTGAAAACCCCAGTGGTGAGTCCTTATGAATCAACACTGTTGGGGCAGGAGTGGGTGTTGGGGGATGTAAATTAGAATAATCACTTAGAACAATTTGGAAAAATTTGGTCAAGTTGAGAATGTGGATTCCCTCTAATGCTGCAATTCCACTTCAAGGTGTACACTCCCAGAAATTCTTGCACAGGTGCACAGGGAGCCATATACAGGATGCTCACTGCAGCATTCAACATTTGTAATGATGAGTACCTGGAAATCACATTGATGTCCATAAGGATGCATAAATTAATTGTGATGTCTTCACACTAATTTACTGATCATGTGATTTTGAGTTTAAACCCCAAATTTTTCTTCACTTGATTATGAGGATCACAATAGTACCTATCTGATAAAAAGGTTTTTTGAGAATAACATGATTAAATACTAGAACAGTGTACAATACTGTAAAATGCCTAGAGCAGTGTCAAGAACAAAATAAAATTCATTAACTATGGTGACAACAGCAACAGCAGCAATAGTAGAAATACTATACAACAGTACAATGAATATATCAACATGGCTGAATTGTACAAAATGTGAAAGAGAAGAAGAAAGTTGCAGGAGAATATATACAGTATAATACTATTTGTGTGGAGTTTAAAACCGTAAATTCAGTACTATATAATGTCTATGGAAACATACATATGTTACAGAATTGTAGAAATGTGCATGGGAATGATGAACACCAATTTCTGGATAATCTAAACCATCTAAAATGGATTTTGAAGATGGAGATGGGGAAATAGGATCTAAGAAGGTAACGGAGGCTTCAGTAGTATCTGCCACATTTTATTTTTAAGCTTGATTTTGTATGTTTGCCATCTATATTATTGTATGCCTGAAAACAATAAATTTTAAAGGTGTTACTTTGGCTGGGAGCCTACTGTATGTTGTTCATCTACCCCTTACCCATGCCCTCATTACACGTTGGCTGCTCTGAAAAATGATTAAATCTAGGAAGCCTTCATTTAAAATGTCCAGAGCAAACAAGCAATCTCATTTCAAAATTCATAGAAAATACTTCCTTTTTTTGGCACAGAAATAAGTTTCTTGAGAAGTGGGACTGTGCTGTGTTTTGTTTATTGTCTAGCATAGGACGGGAATTAAAAATACACTCACAGATTAGTTGGTGATTCACTTCTTCAGAATTTAAAAATAAATTTCCCACAAGATAATAGTAATTACTATCTTTTGAGACAGGATCTTACTCTGTTGCCCAGGCTGGAGAGCAGTGGCACTAATATGGCTCACTGCAGCTTCAAATTCCTGTGCTCAAGAGATCCTCCCACCTCAGCCTCCCAAGTAACTGGGATCACAGGCATATGCCACCACACTTGGCTAATTTTAAATTTTTTTGTAAAGAGGGAGTCTCCCTGTGTTACCCAGGCTGGTCTCGAACTCCTGGGCTCAAGTGATTCTCCTACCTTGTCCTCCCTAAGTGCTAGGACTACAGGTGTGAGCCACCATGTCCAGTCCATGAAATAATTTAAAGAGAGTGACTAATTTCTCAACTTAACAATAAAATCCTATTTAGTCCATGTTGTTCTTTAAATTGCAGGCAATTGTAACAAATGCAGAAAAACTTTTTTTTTTTTTTTTTTGAGACTGATGTGATAACATCAGTCTCAATACAGGCATACTTTCATTGAAAAAGGAAAATTCTAAATTAGCTGGTGTTTTAAATTTCCCTGTCTTTCATAGTATTTAATAACCTCCTCTGTTTGCAAATACACAATTCATCTTAATTCCAAATAATGGCATAATTACATTTTTCTAAAACGGATTTTTTTCAGCGTTAGAAATTATTAATTGAAAGCCTGCACCCCTAACTGATTTGTGGGAGCTCTAAAGAGAAGTGTCAGGAAAACTCTAGCACAGCTCAGTCCTGCTTTCTTGGTTGCTACCTGCTTCCCACTCACTTTCAGGGCCAGAAGCTGTCTGGTGAGAGAAAGGTGGACACCCCTACCTGGGTAAATAAAAGGTAGGGGTGAAGTGGGGCTGGGCAGAAGTGACAGAGATGGCACAAGCAAGGAGAAAAACAGGATTTCATCAAGAAGATCCAAGTGGAAGCCAGGAAATGACAGGCTCTCAGGAAAAAGTAGCATGGAACAAAGTCAACAGTGAAGAGGAAAGAAATGAAGATCCAAAAGCAGGAAGAATTTAACTTGTTCAAAATCAAGGCTGTTGATTGGGGCTGGAGTTTCTGCTTAGGTGGGAACTGTGTGGCTGAGCTGGGGACAAGAGCTTAAAGGAGTTACAGACTGGACATCTGGGAAGAATTTCGTTTGAACAAACCAAATCCCTCATCTATCTGAAAATTGAAATCCATTTCTTCTCCCTCTTTTCTTCCTTTTCCATATTCTCCATCCTTATTTCTTTCTTCCTTCTTCTTTCATTTGGAAAAAATTTCGTATATGTTCCACCATCCAGAATGAACAAATGTTATTCCATTACATTTGTTTCAAATATTTTAATAAAAAAATTAAGTATTAAAACAAAATTGTACCCCTTCTCAGTCCCATACATCTCCTTCCCTCCCAAGCACATCCACTGTCATGAATTTCATGTGTATTCTTCTAGTTCGCACCTTTTTTTCTTTGGAAATTTGACTATACATCTATTTGCCTATTACTAAAGAAAAAAAATATATATATATATTTTGTTTTTTTATTATACTTTAAGTTCTAGGGTACTAAAGAAAAATATATTAAATAATACTTATTAAAGCATGGTAAGGACAACTTTATTCAGGACCATATCATGATAGGCATTGAGACCACAGCAATGGGATTTTGCAGTGGGGAAGAGAGATTGGGCTCAACTTTGAATTCAGCATGGGCAAGTGGGAATTTACAGCCAAGGAGTGGAGTGGGGATCAGTGGATGGAAAACTACTAAGAGAAAACATCAGCCAACATGAGGGGGATTCTGTCTAAAGTGACCTAATGGGATTCTTGCTGAAGATGGGCCAGAGTGATCAGACATCACCTGGGAGATAGTGGAGGATGAACTTGGTCAGATATCGAGCGTGGTTAGATATCAAGGGTGGGCATTCTTGCTAAACTGACTTAGCAAGGTTCTTTGCTAAAACTGAATTTTGTAAAGAAGTGCACAGACAGGCTTATGAGAAGGTTCGGGAGACTGACTAAAGTTTGGCCAAACAAAGAATATTTTTTACCATAAACACTGTAATATACTGTTTTGTGTGTCTTAAAGATAGATGTAAATATGTTATACCTTGAATATTGCTGAACAACTTGCCTTTGTCATGGAACATATTTTTTAGCTCTAGCCATGTTGATTTATGCTGATAAAATTTGTTCCTCTTAAATAGTGTAGTATTCCATCATACAACACGCCACATTTTATGTATCCATTCCCTTCACAATGCGTATTGTGTTTTCAATTTTTTTTTTTTTTTTTTTTGCCATTATAAACAATGCTACATTTTGGAATTGATTTCTCCTTTAACAATGAAACAGCTATTTCCAGAGCTAGAAAAATAATAAGCTATAATTCTGATTTTTTGTGCAACCTATGATAAAGGACTAAAATGCATCTAAATTTAAATTTAAATTGTGTATGAGTTAACTGTGTCTAGGTCTCACAAGTTTGTTAATTTTAGGTTAAGATTGCTTATCTTGGTAGAATTCTCTACTACGTAAAAGTGTAGCTTTGAGAGCCAAAATGCTTGGGTTCAAATTTTGTCTCAGTCTCTGATTAACTGAGGCTCATTGGCCAGTTGGAAAATTCTTTCCCTTTCTAGTATGTGGCTGATACGTGAACTCAGGGCCATCTTTGCTGGCTATCAGCACCTTTGGACAGTCTTCCAGTGTTTGGGCAAGAGAGTCCCTATCTGAGTCCCCACTTTCTACTAAGTAGCTGGGGAACAGATATGGAATCTGGGATCAGTCAATCATTTGCCGGAGCTGGAATTCTAAAGAAATGGAGTCCATTAAGGCTGGGGGAGGCTGTATCCCGCTTTCAGAGGCAGTGAAGTTGTAGGTTCCTAAGGTGGCGTCCAGGCCCATTGTCCAGTATCAATAGTCTTGGTGATGCAAGCAGAAGTGTCTATGGGTGGTAGCATCAGTGGTGAGTTCTACAGTGTGATTTTGGGCATGGTTCCCAGTGGGGTTGCCTCCAGATCCTGTTTCTCCAGCCTTTAGAGAATCTTAAACTCCATTTATGAACTATTTTTTCTATTTAAACCAATCACTTCTTTTCAGTTGTTTGCAACTAAGACCTCTTTCTAAAAGAGGTCAGATGTCACAGAACACTAGTTGGGTCCTCCCCTTCTGTCTCATTCAGCCTTTTCTTTCTCAGGATGCATTGGCTCTCTGGTGAGTATGAGCTGGAAGAGTTCAAGTCTGAAATCACATGGCCCTACAAACCCCACTTTTTCTGACATTCAAGTCCTGTGGTGATGTCCACGGTGTTAGACTTTCCTTACTTCTTATTTCTTTAAGGAGCACCTATTTTTCCCTTCTGGCTTCTGTGACCCCTCCCAACTCCAGCCACTACACTAGACACATCATGTATTATTTGAATCTCAATAGTCTAATTGTGGAGAGAGATGATTAGATTATTTTGCAGTAGGGTTTCTAGGCTCCAGAGAAATCAGAAGCAGCTAGATTATTGTTTTACTCCATTTGAGCAACTCATGGTCATTAAGGAGGCTTTTATTAGCGGACAGTGGGACCACAGAATCTAGAGTTTACTCATAGCCAGCCCTTTCCCTATGACCTCTAAGGAAGGTGAATGTACAGGAATAATGGTGAGAAAAGGGAAGTCTCATTCTAATTTTTGTTGTGGCTCAGACTCTCATCCCTATTTTAAGGGGGCCTGGTAAGGTGGGTTCTGCTTTTTTTTTTTAAGCCACTTAGACAATATGGCTTCAGACCAAGGAAGCTGTAAGTTCAGATTTCTTTCTCTCACTCATTACTTCTTCCTCCCCCATGCCCCTAACATTGCACCCAGGACACATCCTGATCTTAGAGCTCTAATTAGAGACTGACCTAACACACACCTGTCAGGACCTGGCTGAAAGACACCACAGAGAGACATGACATGAATGTGCTTACCCTCAGCATGGAGCTGACTGGGGCCACAACTGGGGCCTAGTACAGGCCCAGCAGGTGGAAGGAGGGACAAGAGGAAATAATATATTCCCTTGTATGTTGTAACAGATCCTGGCTTAGAACTTCAGCAGAGAAGAAAGAGGAGTTGAAAGAAAGAAAGACATATCTTTTTTTTTTTTTCTTTAATTTAACTTTTATTTTAAGTTCAGGGGTACTTGTGCAGGTTTGTTATATAGGTAAACTTATGTCATGGGGTTTGTTGTACGGACTATTTCCTCACCCAGGTATTAAGCCTTTTACCCATTAGTTATTTTTCCTGATTCTCTCCCTCCTTCCACCCTCCACTCTCCAATAGGCCCCAGTGTGTGTTATTCCTTTCTATGTGTCCATGTGTTCTCATCATTTAGCTCCCACTTATAAGTGAGAACATGCTGTTTTCTGTTCCTGCGTTAGTCTGCTAAGGATAATGGCCTCCAGCTCCATTCATGTTCTTGCAAAGGCCGTGATCCAATTCCTTTTTATGGCTGCATAGTATTCCATGGTGTATGTGTACTACATTTTCTTTATCCAGTCTACCATTGATGGCATTTAGGTTGATTCCATGTCTTTGCTATTGTGAATAGTGCTTCAATGAACATATACGTGCATGTGTCTTTATGATAGAATGATTTATATTCCTTTGGGTATATACCCAGTAATGAGATTGTTGGGTCAAATGTTATTTCTGTTTTTAGGTCTTTGAGAAATCACCACACTTTTCCACAATGGTTGAAGTAATTTACACTCCCACCCACAGTGTATAAGCATCCCTTTTTCTCCACAGCCTCACCAACATCTATTATTTTTTTGACTTTTTAGTAATAGGCATTCTGACTGGTGTGAGATGGTATCTCATTGTAGTTTTGATTCACATTTCTCTAATGATCAGTGATGCTGAGCATTTCTTCATATGCTTGTTGACCGCATATATGTCTTCTTTTGAAAAGTGTCTATTCAAGTCCTTTGCCCACTTTTTAATGGGATTTTTTTTTATTGTAAATTCGCTGGATATTAGACCTTTGTTTGATGCATAGTTTGCAAAAATTTTCTCCCATTCTGTAAGTTGTTTACTCTGTTGATAGTTTTTGTTTGTTTGTTTGTTTTCTGTGCAGAAGCTCTTAAATAAGATCCCATTTGTCAACTTTTTGCTTTTGTTGCAATTGCCTTTGGCATCTTTGCAATGAAATGTTTGCTCATTCCTAGGCCCAGAATGAGAGGAAGTCAAATTATCTCTGTTTGCAGTTGACATGCTCCTATATCTAGACCCTTTCGGACCCATAGTCTTGGCCCAAAAGCTCCTACAGCTGATAAACAATGTTAGCAAAGTCTGAGGATACAAAATCAATGTACAAAAATCGCTAACATTTTTATACACTAGCAACAGTCAGCTGAGAGCCAAATCAGTAATGCAATCCCACTCACGATTGCTACAAAAGAATAAAATACCTAAAAATTTGGTATCTCTAGGTGAAATATCTCTACAAGGAGAACTACAAAACACTGCTCAAAAAATCAGAGATGACACAAACAAATGGAAAAACATTCCATGCTCATGGATAGGGGAGGCTTATCTTTAGAGCTTTTAAACCCTGTGGCTCTACCCACTAGAAAACTTAGTGCAAAATAAAAGAGAGAGGCTCTGGGAGAAGAGAAGAGCTTTGTGAGCTTCCCCCTCCCCAGGCCAAATACACGTAGAAGTTTTACCAACCCTGAGATGCTGATGGCACTGGGTCCTTGCTTCATCTCAAGCCAACACACCTGCTACTATGGTGTCTAAGTGTTAGCATTTAGATAGGAGCATGGGAGAACTGGTTATTAGCTGTATCATGTTAAGCATATAAATATTTATGTTTATAAATTGCTCATCATAAAATCACAACAAAAGAGGTAAAATCAGTCTTAAAATATATATTTAAAAAATCACCTCTTGTTTCATCCCAGAATCATGTTTTAAAGACTTGGAAAATTTCCACTAGCTAGATTTCTCAGGAATCTAAAATGTAAAGCATGAGACTCAAAATCCTAACTTATGACCTGGTAGTAATTAAAAATTCTGTGGTTAGAATTATTAAACTGTCATGTACTTATGAAAAATGATATAAATTCTTGGCTATTACAGCAATCTTAAAATTATTTAAGAATAACCCTGGAAAAAAGCTTTTGTTTATCTGATTTTAATAGTAGCACTGCTCCTTGCTTTTTGAAATGTCAGGACTTGCTTTGTGTTTTTCTGTTGTTTCCCAAGACTGAATCTATCTATAGTTTACTCTAAAGTTTTCACCGTCTGGTAGAACCACCTTTATCTTGACCTTGTTGGTGACCATTGATAACTTCCATATTACTTTCCTATATTAACTGAAGTCTTCTTCTACTGAATGAACATCTTTTAACTCAGCCAACTATGGCTCAGTTGACTATCGTGAGGAGGCAGTTGGGGAGAGGCAGAAGCCCCAGACTAGGATTTCCCAAAAGGCACGGAATGGCGCAAATAATGAATATAGTAACTGTTTGAACCATTGTCTCCCTTCTAATAAAATGTGTTTTGAGGAACGCTAGTGTCATATGATTCTTCAGTTAAAAAAGTCATGTGGTCAGTTCAGTTTTTGTAAAACTGTACATTATTTACCTGTCTTGGAGATGTATAATGCACATTAGCAGGTCCGAGAAACCCTCTGGTAAAATAACCTGGCTTAATGTTCTTTAACCCATAATTACTCAAATTTATTTGGCCCTAGCAGCGCTTTTTCTTAGGTAATCCTATTCCACTAATGCATTATGGGGATTGGGCTCCATGGAAATCATTTGGAGAAGAGTACTGACAGGCATTTGCCATCAAGGATTTAAGATGAAGTAATGGGCAATAAAACAAAGGCAGGCACACGGTAGAAAAGGTCAAAGCTCGTACAAAGCTTTAAAAAAACAAAAAAGGATGGGAGGAGCCTAAGCTGATAGGTGAAGCATGAGCCTCTTGCTGGGGCAAGGAGCCTAGAGAGGTGAAGAGACTGGGGTCACAGGAAAGGGTTGCTCCATGGAGTCTAGTAAGGACTCATATTTCTAGCAGCCAAGTGAGATAACTGCTATTACTGCACCCATCTTACAAATAAGAAAATGGAGGCTCCAAGAGGTTAAGTTGCCCACTGTCACTTAGCTGGGTGGAGGCAGAGATGGAGTTCAGGTCGGGGTGATTCCATAGCCGGTGCTCTTGCCAGTGTGCCACACTGTCTTCTATGTCCTGGTGATTTTGTTTTATAAATACATGTGCAAAATTTATTCTCCTTTCCATCATCCCACAGTAGGAGTAGATGACGAGTCAAGTTTTCAGACATGTTGAATTTTGAGGTTCACATGGGACCAGCTTCATTTCTTCTTTCCATGTAATTACACATATTTCCTTCTCTGCCCTGAATACTCTCAGATCTCTCTTTCCCAGCCCCCTTCTTTGCCTTTATCCCTTCCCTACATAGTGAACTCATCATAATCATCACATGTATACACATACACACATGCACATGCACACACATATACATTATATATGTATAAAATACATATATATCTTATACACATATATACATACATATAAATTTTACTGTGTGTATAAGATATACTTGTCATATGTCCCTTTAACATACATACATATATAAACATACGTATGCTATTCATCTGTGATGAAATTATTTGCAAAGCTCTCCCCCACTCATTTCATATCCCCTACCTGAAAGTCATAATTCTCATCTTGTGAATTTATGGTCAGATGCAAGGGAAATAATGTAGTGGTTGTAAATGGATGATAATGACTTTGGGTGGGGCTTCTGAACTCTTAATTGGAATTTTAATTTTGTTGTCTTGCTGTTACTTTGGATTCCATTCTTTATAGTGTGAAGCTTTAGTAAGATTCTATTAGCCTTCTGGGAGGGGTTAATTAGAAATGTAGACAAAGGAGAACTAGTCAACATAATTAATTTAGATTTTCAAAAGGCTCTTAACAAATTTCCAAAACCAATACTGTATTAAAATATAATTATACATTGATGGAAATATTTTGTTACCAATAAATCTTGGATTAAAATAAACTCCAGGGGCGGAGCAAGATGGCCGAATAGGAACAGCTTCAGTCTCCAACTCCCAGCGTGA